>NC_071354.1:74750837-75050837 GCF_943734655.1 Sabethes cyaneus | reverse complement strand
TTTATGCATGTTTTCTATACTAGTGGAATTGCTGCTACTAAAACTACTGCCGCTAGTGTTGCTTGGAACCGTGCTGAGCAGTGGGTTAGACCCGGCCGGTTGACCGTGCGGCATTGCATTAACTGATGAGGTGGCCTCATCTGTTGGCAACACGGATTCGAGAAGTTTTTGTGGAGATTTTGTATCGTTGATGTTGAGATTTGTCTTCGAGTTTGAGAAGTTAGTTCTCTGTAGTTGGCTGTTTTTACTGATTGTGGCTGGTTGGCCAGCAAAAACATCTGTATTGCTGGTTTTGTTAGTCGCATTATGACTGCTGTCGTTGTGCCGTTCCACGTGAGGTTCTAGATGTAAATGAGCTAAACGCTCGGAACTGGTTCTTGTGCGTTTCGGCCATTGCGTGGCACTGTAAATAGAAAGCGAACATAAACAAAATGCTGTAACTATGTATGCTAAACCATAAACCAACGATTCAAGCTTACCCCATTCGTGGCAGTCCAAGCGGTGTTGTGTCCAGGCGGGATGCAATCAGATTGAGTAGTATCAGCAAGAAGCCCAGCACCAACGCCGCCTTGATAGCGTGCGCTCGGCTACACGATGCCATGGGGCCATTTAGGGCTACCGGCGTTCGACGCTGTGTGACAAATGAGTGACGCCGATTTCGCCGCCGCAAAGTGCCGTTGTAGAATTTGTGTTTGAACTACTCTCATCCGCGGTAGGACATCTGAAGGTATGAATACAAAATGAGTCGTTAGTGTGACTAGAGGCGCAATGTCGTAATAAATTGGTCGGAATTATTCAATGGCCAGAGGCAGCACAATAGGATACAACAATTTCATTAGTGTCCGGCTGTGCTAATGACACGATAAATGGTGTGTAGGACGACTTCAGACCGGTAGTGACTGTTGACGATATGATATGTATATAATCGTATAGGAATACGAAGCAAAACCGCGATGTCGGTAACATATTGCAAACGAAATTCGATTTTGTGACATTGCCGTGATGAAGGGCAATTAATTATAACTAAACGACAAAGAGTAATACTAAGGTCTTCTGCATTCTAGTTTAAGTTATAGTTCGTAGTGAAAGACGAGCATTTAGGCCGCATGAAAATTGTTGTTGTACGGCATACAGTCAGTCAAAAAATATTCGGACAACATCAAATAAATTTTTCTTTTAGTAATATTGATCAGTATTTTTTCAAAGAATGGTAACATTTACTTTTTAAAATAATGTTTAACTAAAGCATGTTTGGATCCATAGAAATAAATAGAGAAAATCTATTCCGTTGTGAAGAGGCAGTCCATATAGTTTGAATTGCTCAAAAATGCAGCAAAAAGGTATTCGAACAGTTAAATTTTAGTTGAAAAAATTATACTTTCTCGCTTAACTACTACCTTGTAGGGCACACAATATTTTAATGACCTGCTACAATCTGTTAGAGAAAAAGTTAACCAATTTCTAAAACATTCTCGTATGTATTCTTTACAAGAGCTCTGCATAAGTCATTTTTATTAGAAATCGAATAATTTTGCATTTTACTTTCGTAATTATTCCAAAAGATGTTAAATGGGGTCCAAGTTTGGACTGAGTGCTGGGGTTTTATCAACGATATGAAAATTATACATCGCTTACATATTTGTATGCTTAGAATCATCATCTCGGTACAATTTGACTGTACCACACAATTTCAAGTTTTGCGCACTTGGCTTTAATTTTCATCAAGATTGTTCCGATACCTAATCGAATTTACACTTAGCTCTATCCAAAAATATATAAATTTGCTGCCTCAGAGCTTTTCATGCACCCCCACATTTGACAAAACAGATTAAAAGTCAATTAAAATCACGTCTACTACCTTTATTGCAATGTTGTAACCTAATTGATACAACATTTATCATAAAGAGTTGTCAAGCAACGTAATTATATAAAAGCGAGCAAAAAAACTTCAACAGTTTAATGATGTTTGCCAATTCCTCTGTAACGGCAAACAGCAAAAATACATTCCAAGAAGATTCTGTTTTCCTCTGGCACAATTGTGGCGTGCTCAAGTGCGCTTTTTCTGTATGCTGCAACCGATTTAATGGAGAAGAAAAATCGATACTTAGATAGAACGAACAAAAACAACTTCTTATTTCACCTAACAGTGAATGCTGGCTTTTGTAACGTGACTTACTATGCCCAGTGTTTTAATTTAATATACTTAAAGAAGATCAACTATACTTATCACTTAATTCAATATCACAAGCCCAAAAAATATTTGAATGATTTTGTTTTCTACATCCGAAAAAGCGTAAAGCAAAGGACGAGATAATCCTGATTCTTCTATACAAAAATATTTGACTCCTTAATGGTAAAAAAACTAAAACACCATGCAACTCCACTGCATTATCGTAACATTATTTCTTTGTATCTTGAAAACAAAAAAATTTACATTTGAGAATTTTGTATATATTAGGCAAAAAATCTAGAAAAATATAAAAAATGAGGGTATTTTTGGTCATCACACCATGAAAATCCGATAAAATTAATGTTTGATGTTTTTGCAATTAGAAAAAATAGGGTTCAATCCAATATTTTACCTGGAAAGTAAATACCTCTTGTTTGCTTGGATATCAAAAATATTTAAACTGGTGTTAGAAAAGTCATGAACTTTTAAAGAATAGTTTTTAAAGAATTTTAATGAATTTAATGAATTTTTAAAGAAAGAAAAGTACATTTGTACGTTGTACGTCACAATTGTAATTTTTGAGTTGACTCAAACTCAGAAGGAATAACTCTAAGTTAAAAAAAATATTTTAAAAACACAAGTTTCACATGTTTCGAAGAAAATCGGAACACTTTAAAATGATCTTTTTTATGGAATTTTTGGTATAGTAGTAGTTCTGAGAATTCAGATTTGGAGTGAAATCAAAGCTATTCTTCGATTAGGTACGCAAAACAATGACCACAATAAATCGTTACAACTATGCAGCCTGTCAAACTATGTTACATTTCAGCCTTCGGTTTGTATCGCCCATGTTTTGGGTTAGTTTGGAGCTAAGGCGAACCAAAGGATGAACAGTTAGGATGGCAGTTAGCTTGGATACATTTGAATACTCGAGTGTCCAATCAAATCGATATCCGCAAATACCAGCAATGAATATTGTATTTCTAGTTCCGCTCTGGCTGGCAGAACATTGACTGCAGGATGAGCTACGGTGAAACGTAACCGTAATGTAATGGAATTAAACTTTATTTATTAATGACCACCAGTTTTATCACAGCACAAATAGGTAATCAGACTTGATATTTGTCTCTGTTTATGGGCATGATGTACTTGAAATTAGCAACATTCAATAGGGATACACTTATAATTATACAAAAACTAGTAAATAAGCTATATTCTTAAATCATCAAATTAGGTCTAAATTTATAATTATGACTAAATCAGTAGTATTTCCCAGATGGGGGTTTGCCAAAAATTCAGCTTACAGCAGAATAGTATAGTATAGTTGATTACTAATTCTGTCCAATAACAGCGTAAGATCCAGTTGTGAGATCGAAATTAATATATAAACTTCACCGCTCTTGTAACACCGAGTTCACAAATTTTCATACGATAAGATAAAGGTTCATTCTTGCTAACTCCGGCCGTAATTTCTGTTTCCATAATTATTAACATTTGTTCAAATCATTTTGCACGTCGGTTATCCAACGAATACGAATGTCGTTTCTGTCCTATTCCAGTTTCTACTGAGGAAATGCAAAGGCTGACTACAGCTGAGAGGTTTATAATTTGATAAACTTAACCGGAAGTAATTTGCCGGCAACTAACATCCCATATAACTAGACGGTAGACAGTCCCATGGTACTGTATCGTTACCTATAGGATATCTATTTGATACCATAAAATTCTTTAACCTATGGGTACAAACTGTTTGTTGTTATATATCGTTACAACTGCAATGCAGTTGTTGACATGAGCTACAATAACAATAATCGTCAATCGCGCTAGGCTTAGCAATTGTATACTCTTATCTCTTTGTCGGAAACCCGAACCTTCAGATGATAAACAATGACAATGCTTTGTAAACAAAAATTGCATGGTGACGTAAAGGTAAAAATTCGCGAATATCAGCATTAGTGGACTGGTCTAACAAGCCAGTCGTCGTATGTTCGATTCTCGGCAGGGAGAGGCTGGTAGAATTAGAAGGTCATGTTTCCATAACGGAATGCGGCACCTAGGCGTTGCTTTGCTGTTGCTTCAATTTTATACCAGTGAGGCTCTTTTTAACTATATTATTGTAATATTTTTTTGAAACGATGATTCTACAATTGATGAAGGGACGGTAAGGGAAAGTAATGAAGAAGGATTTTTTCGGGAATGAAGGGGAAGGGTGGAAAGGAAGGGGGGGGGGGGGGGTAATAGGTAGCTATGGTTAACAAGTTGTCGTTGTGACTCCTATCTTTTGTCCAATGCTGGAAGGTGCATGGGTCGAACCAAGCTGTAATCAAATAGGTCGTCAAATATTGGAACTTTTGTACTTAATTGGTTGAAAATGGTTGAAAAATGAGAATTAATGAAAATTTAATACCTGGAAACAGTGGACCCTTCGTTTACCAAGGGGCCCGACAGTTTAAAAAAAAAGTTGAATTTTTAGTAACCTTGAGACATGTGATATCATGTGATATTTCCTAAATTTGCAATGAAACAATGGCCCGGTTCTGTAAATAAGAACAGGGCTTTCAAATGGAGTAAAAATTTGTTGGCGGCCATCTTAGATTTGGTAGCCATGTTGAATTTAATAAAAAAATCGCCGTTTTCGCCATGATCCCCCAACCAACTTTTATTTTAAGACCACCGTTAGAAAGCTGAAAAAATACTACAAGAAACATTCATAAAGTTAGGTGTGCTTTGGCATTAACTAAATGAAACATGTCAATAAATCAACTACAAACGACACGGTTTTGTAAAGAGAAAGGATAGGGCTTTCAAATGAAGTCAAAAAAATTGGCAGCCAAGAATTGGCATTTTTGTCATGATCCCCCAATCGATTTTAATTTTAAGATCACCACTGGAAAGTTGAGAAAAAATGCTATAAGAAACATTCATCAAATTCGGTGTACAGGGGCGTTAACTAAATCCCTCCCGACAAAAGCTGAGATCCCGTTATGATTGAGACACCATCTTTATTCTACTCGCGAGCTGTGCGAAGAAACCCATCCAAATGACGGTGTTTTGATTTGTGGCGACTTTAATCAACCATACATTACTCAGGACCGCAAAGATGACACGATTCTCCACACGAACATCTTGCGACTTGGCGAGTGCAGCTTTAGTAGACGGAATGAAGTTTTTCAATCACCAGCAAGCCTATTTGGAGCCTATTTGTAAGCTTGGTAGATTGATTTGGTGTTTGATTTGGTTTTTCATTCAGCTGATCATGAGATATCTGTTGAGACGTGTGTTGTCCCCGTTGATACCCATCACATGTCGGCAATTGAATTATCGCAAGATGGATTTTGGTCTACTACCAGAGACGATATTTTAATTAATTTCGACTGGGAAATTTTATTCGATATGAGAGGGTTGGATGATATGACCAGCTTATTTTGTGACACTATTAACCTGTGGCTTCGGTCTAATTTACAAAGGTCCCATATTGCTTCCTTGGGGAACACCAGATCCGCTTGTTCTGCTGCTTCTTGAACAATTACTTGGGAAACGGTTGAGTGTACGATTCTGGGCTGTTTTTCTGCTCCATCGGTGAGAAGCATTTGGATTTTCGAAAAGAGTGCCCAATTTCTTGCGCACTTTCTCTTGTTCCAAAGATATCACTCTTAATCAATTTTGTTAAAACTCTACCCATTTAAACCTCATATATTCAACTCTTTTTAGACAAAATTTCAGTTACCTTTACTCACGCGGTAAAAAGTTACTAACTAATCAGAGTCCAGTTTTTTCGAATACAGTTTTCAATTTTCTTACAACTCAAAAGCGAAAGGTTGTATCAATGAGGTGTATTCGGATAAGTTGTAGGAAATTTAATGTACTGCCGTGAATCGCATATCAGTCCCATTTTCTATGGAGTTTTCTATATAAATGGGACAGTTATACGATTACCGGCAGTGTAGTTATTAGAAATTACATAGAAAAAGTGGAGCAACTGAAGTAACAGAAAAAGAGGTGTTCAAAACAAAAAATTAAAGTTAATCCAACTTTTTCTTCGAATATCTCGAAAACGGCTGCATTTAGAAAAGCAAATATTATGACCAATTTTCTTGTGAATGACATGAGGAACTGTTATTTGTATTAAAAATTTATATATAACTTGAAAAATCCCCAGTTAGAAAAAAGTCGCAAAGTCTTTGTTCTACGAAGTCCGTTCATGAAAGTTGCTGCATCTCAGAATAACTTTTAAAAGGTTACAAATTACTTCTATTTTTTCTAAAACATTTTTTGAAATTTTCAAAAATAGTATATTTTTGATATTTTGATTTTAAGATTCATTTTCAAATTTTTGAAAAACTGGTAGAAGATTTTTGTCAGTGCATAATGTTTAGAAATTAATTTTCTACAACTTTTGGTTTGACATATTTGACGAGATACAATCTTTCAAACATAATACACTTGAAAATAAATACGCACTTTTTATTTATTTATTTATTATTTGGTTCATCTGACAACAAGGTCTACATGAAATAAAATAATAAAAACTACTAACTAACAAATTAAAATGACCTACGATTACGTAAACGACACTTGAACATTTCACAGCTAATATTGAAATCAAACAAGTAGAACACAGAGTAAAAACTGTATACTGTATTTCTTTTGATCATATAATGTCCGTAGGGTTGCCAAGTGGCCGGTTTTTGGCCGGCCCGACCGGTTTTTCACCTGCAAAGCAAAAAGGCCGGTTTGCCGACATAGGAAGCCGGATTGGTACTTTTTTCCTGATTTGTTAAATTTTCTGATAAATTTATTAGCAATCCTGAGCAGTGGATCATTGAAGATAACCAGTTTTGCAGTGACAATACTTTACTTTTGGCGGTAATATACATTAAATTGTCCACCAGCACTAGAAGCAACTAGTTGTCTTCTAGTATCTTCAATAATCCATGCAATGTTCGTTGTGGTTTCGATTCCGACGACTACCTAAATAATAATTAACGCACATTACACATTCCAGGCAAATCCTCTAGTAACATGCTGCCATAACCCCCCTCCCCCCCCCCCCGCAGTTTTTGAAGGCAGGACCAACCGGCCGGTTTTTGAAATTTTCGCACTTGGCAACCCTAAATGTCCGATGAAATGGAATTCTGATGAAGTCAGTAGAGCCAAGAACTTTCGATGGCGCGTTCATATTGATCTTTGCTAGAATCCAAGGGGCATCAATTGTTCCACTTAATGTCTTTCCAACATATACAGCACGCATATAATCCCTTCTCTTTTCCAATGTGTCCATGTCCAGCAGTTTACACCTATGTTCGTATGAAGGAAGTTCGGCTGGATCCGTCCAGGGCAGATCCTGAAGCGCGTATCTGATAGACCTTTTTTGTACAGATTCGACCCGGCAGTCCAAAGGCCAGTGTAAGAGCTCCAAACAACAGCTGCCGTCTCCAGTGATGAGCGTACAAGTGCATAATACTAAGCTCTAGGCAGTATGGATCACGAAACTTTTATGCAAATGAATCCCCCCAAGTAGCACTTGTAACCAATCATAAAAATAAAAAAATACAAAAAGGTTGCACAGCAGTTACATTTAGGATACTTGTAACGAGTTAGGTTACATCAAATTAAAAATAGTTACTTTTTAGTTTTCTAGTGACAAAAATCTCAAAAAGTTACCAGGTAGTTACCAAATGACCAAATTGAAACCTTTTTTTCGAACTGTCATCAACTTGCTGGTCGCAAAACAGTTAATTTTCCGTTACGAGCAGTTACGAAGTCAAAAAAAGTCGGCTAGTAACATTTTCGCAACAATTTGTTCACTGTTCCTTGTAAACACAACGGATTAAGGAAAAACTAGACCTGAAGAATATTGCTAATGGTAAAGATAAACAATTGGTACACGGGTTGTGAAATGCTCTTGTAAATGCGTTTATTTACTTAATTGATGGTACTTGGAATCTTCTCCGCCCAGAAATTGGTATTAAGTAAACAAATGATGATTATTCTCAAACGTCAAAACGATCAAGTTACATCGAAACGAAACCGGCAATGAAATTAGGTTACAGTGTAACTTAGAAATGACGACATAAGAAATAAGTCACTACAACAGATTTAATATTGGTTACCGTATAACCGATACCGTAACCAGGTCGAAGGCTAAGGTTACGTACAACTAGAATGTAACTGAAATGTAACCTTCTATGATTAACACTGGTGGTAACTGTTTTATTCAAAGTGAAACTATTCTTTGATATTAAATTAACACTTTCTTTTCACAACAATCACTAAAAATACCTTTTCCCGATATCAACAATGTGAACAATGAACAATGGCTGCTTAAAATCATTTCATGCAATATGCCGAAAACGATACAAAACTTCAAGGACGATGGTGTAGTAGTTAGAACCAAAGGCAAAATGGCTATGAATTTTACTGTGATAGAAGTGATAGCGAAAACAACTTGATTTTTAATGGTTTCTAGGTGAATGCTCCACTAATTCATTATTGCTAAGAATAAATTTAAAAAATCAAAAAATTAAAATTAAAATTTTTATATTTGATTTACAAAACATCAATTTTTCAAAGAAGTAAGTAACGAAAAGCTATATTAAATAAGAGCGCGTGAATTTTTCAAAGCTAGAATCATGCATTTCACCATAAATTTGAAACTGCATTAAAATTTGTGTTGAAATAATAATTTATACACTCTTCTATCTATCAACAGTTAAATTTACTGCTTGACGTTGACAGCCATAGATTGAAATAATAAACCTGCTACATTTTCGCTATGCAATAAAAGTTACAAGATAACTAATTTGCCACCAATTGAAAGTCAATTTACAGTTTATGTGTAACTTCAATAGTAACCATTTTGTAACTATACATGTTACATATTGGTTATTGAGTAACTGTTAATGCAACCAGATTTAGTTACATAAGTTGCGCTATTTCGGTTACACAACTGTTATATTTTAGGTTACTGTAACCGAAGTTTTACATTTAAATTTGTCGCATATCAGCCGCTGCGACTCAATTGTGACAACGTGTGCTACTTGGGCCAGGTTCTTGTTTGTAGTACACTAGTGGTGCTGGAATGTAAGCTCGGTATCCAACAGAACAACAAGATCCTTGACGACTGCTACGCGTTCAATATTCTGACCGTTTATGGAATAACTGTATTGGATTGGAGTCTTCTTTCGGCTTTAACTGATTACAGAGCACTTGGAGACACGAACTGCAAGGTAGACTTTGAGGTCATCAGCAGACACGATTCTGCATCCTGGAGGGAGTATTTTACAGACATCGTTGTAATACAGCGAAAATAGCAAGGGTCCGACGTTGCTGCCCTGAGGCACGCCTGAGGTACTCTGGAAGTCGCAAGACTTAGTGCTACTCAGTTTCACAGAAAGACAGCGGTTTTCAAGAAAGGATTTCAACAAAAACACTCCATCAAGAAGACTGACATCTCTTCCACGCGTCCATTCAAATGACGAGAAACAGAAGCAACAGCGCACCCCTCCCGACAAAAGTTGAAGCTGTGTGTACATGTATTGGTGGGAAAAGATGTGTGCGAGCGTGGCAATGCATTGCATACGTGTTTGTGTACATCCATATTCTAATACACACACTAGTATGTGAAAGTTCAACTTTAACTCGGCAGATAGTATTTGTGTTAATGTCGCTCGACTTTTGGCAGAGTTGCCAGTCTTCTTGATGGAATATTTTTGATTTCAACCACCGGACAAAAGCAGCAGCAGCACCGAGATGCTTTATTTTAGCAAGCACTAAGGTGTGGTCAACACGAAAAAACGCAGCTTTGATGTCAGTATACACCGTGTCGACTTGTGCTCCACCTTTCATATGTTGTAGACAAAATGAGCTGAACTTCAACAACGAGCCACCGATCTAAAATATTTTCGAGCCAGCGCAAAGCGACGTAATCCCGCGGTAATTGGCAAAATCGTTTTTGTTTCCCTTTTTAAACACAGGAAAGATATAGGATCTTTTCCAGCATACTGAAAATGTTTCCTGAAGAAGCGATTGGTTAATAATAAACTGTAGAAGTTTCAAAAGAGTAGATGCGCCATTTTTCAGTATAATCGAAGATATTCCATCCGGCCCGGAAGACGCCGACGAATTCAACTGCTTCAAGGCAGCTTCAACTTAATTTTGTGTGAAACTTGTTGTGCTTATGTCGCACACGTTTGCAGGAACGAACTTCAGAGCTTCCTGAACTGCTACCGGCGAATACACTAGAGAACTGCTGTGCAAAAAGATTACATATGTCTTCAGTATTGCTGGCAGATAGATCACCAAGTGACATTTGAGCAGCAAGTCCAGTGTCCCAGCGCTTCTCGTTAACGAATGTCCAAAAACGTTTGGGATTTTGTTTAAGATCCTGCTGCTTTTGCGAAACACATCTCGAGTAAAGATGGCGGTTATGGGTTCTGTATCGTTGACTGGCTCTACAGAGACTATAGATTACAGAGGCGCCGAGACACTCAAAATCCGCTAAGTTTTGAACGAAAGCGGAGAGTTGCCTTTATTTATGATGATACTCTCCGTTTTGTTTCAAAATTAAGCAGATTTTGAGTGTCTCGACACCTCTGTAATCTATTAGTCTCTGTAACTGGCTCTAATAAATTTTTGTTTGGCGATCGCGTTTTCCAGTTTTGCAGTTTTCCCGGCTGCAGAATAACAACAATGCGTTGCGTGAGTTATTTTCATTTCATGAATGACGGAAATTGAAACGATTAGCCGACATTTTCTTCTTCATCGCACGAAAAAACATAGGAAATTTGACTGCTAGGAATTATTTAATGAAAAAAAAGCATTCAAATAGATCTCAGCTCCCTTTGATTGATCGCGTATGATCGCGTATGATGGCAACAAACTAAAATATAAGGGAATATCTAATTTTGCATTATGTGTAATAAAAATCGCTGATATTTTTAATTGTGTTGGATAGGACGGGAATAGGCAATTACGACGAAGCAGCAAGATACCCTACATTTTAGATTTCAGCTTTTTTGAGATTTTTACTCATTTGTAAATGCATATGAAACGGTAGATTCCAGCCCAACTTGCAATACTCGATCACATAAATATGAGCTATGCCAACACAACTGCCTAAAATCTTTGTATTGCGGATTAGTCCGTCCTGTACTTGAAAACTCCAATGTAATTTGGCAACTTCAAGCTCATATGGATTTTGAGGATCGAATGCATCCAAAGAAGAGTTTTCCGTATGGCTCTTAGGGATTTGCCTGGGCAAGATCCTAAAAATCTTTCGTCGTATCCAGTAGGTTGCTGGCTACTCGGTTTGGAAACTTTGGAAAGGCGCCGCAAAGTTCAACGCTTGTGGTGAAAATCCTAAACAATGACATCGATTTACCGACATTACGGGCTCTTAGGATCTCTCCCAGTCCAGATAAAAATATCAAAACACAGTGAAATTGGACAACTTGGAGATGATGTTTTGCGAAAGTGTGAGAGAATACTGATGGGATATTAAAATTGACCGTTTAAGCTAGTCGCATAGTTGGTATAAAGCGGACGGTTCCGCACTTTGTCAAGTCAAACCCATACCACACACTCTACTGGCGAAATTTATTTGTTCCAATTGGTTGAGTTCTACATGTACCATTGGTAACAACACGTACAACACCGACATTCTTAAACGGAAAAAAGTTGAACTTTGGATTTGGAACAGAACCCACTGTTAAACATCGGGTACGCCTTCTGCAGAGAAGTGATACACTGAGAACATAATTTCGTATTTTTAGAAACAATATTCGTAGAGATAATTTGCATTAAACGGATAGATTTTAGCGTTTTTGAATGTTTGTTTTTAATATGTTATTTCTAGAAAAGGTTTGTCTCCTAAAGCAAAATCTATTTAAAACTGGGTTGATAACGGTTATTGACAATAATTCACAAGGTGTTTTCGTTTATCACTATGTCGTAGATGCCACATTACCATTAATATTCTTTGTTGCAGTTGCTTATATGCATAACACTTGAACCAACACTTGAATATACATGAAGATTCACAGCCTACGCTTACTCAGCGTAGCAATTATAATTACGATGTTTATATGATAGCCCACAGTCTCTGGCCCAGAGAGATCCAGAAAAGGTTATCTGCTCTGAAGCAGACAACACAATCCCTCATATTTACCGGGTTTCAAAAGCCGGTTATTCAGAATCATCAACCTGAAATGTAAACATTTGCTACTATCTCCAGACTATTCACTAACAGCCAACCAACGTGCTTAATTCCCTGGATTCTTCCCTCGGTCCGATTTTCGCGAAAGCAATAGAAGAAAAGTCTTTCCTGGTCGTAAGCTCGTCAATGACTGGCCGGAAGAGTCACCTTACCTCGAACTTCTCGAATTTTGATTGTTTGGGTAATCATCTGAATCTACCAAAAAAATTAAGCCTCATTGTGACATAAGTGCTTACGAAACCGATTCGCTACGATTAAGAAGATAGGTTTCCTTTTATTTACTTTTGTGCTTATCCGGCAGTTGGAAATTTACAAAAAAAAAAAAAAAATACAGATAATCTTATTCTTTGTCCTCTACCAGAGCAAAATCCTTTTGCGAATGGTATCCCCAACCATGCCAGCCGGAACCAGCGCCCCGATGGCGCACGCTGCCATAACCAGCAGGCTGGAAAATCATGAAAAACGAGACTGCAAACATCGAAAACATCCGCACCAGGCAGTGGGTACTGGAGCAGCACATGTGAAACAATTTTCAACCCTTGTATGTGTACTGTTTTACAATCGTGGCTACTGAAATAAAACTATTTACTGTTTAAAATAAAATTTGACCGCATGAGTGGTGATTATTGAGAAATTTATTTTGAGGATAGTCAAAATATGATTCTTGATCAACTTTGCAAGCATTTCCGAAGGATAGAAGGCTTGTCTCCAATTACATGGGTAACGGTTGGTAGCCATAAAAGAGTTAATACCGCATAGTCTAGCGAACCAAATAGTAAAACGCTGCTACCACTACAAACAGCCCTGCTCTCCCATAGCTAAATCCTATTTATTCACCTATATATGCTTTCGAGTCTGGGTTCGAGATGCTCGCTAAGAAGGAACTGGGTTGGGATGAAGTAGCAAAACACTGGTAAAATCAGCAGCAACATAAATCACTACACTACACACTCAGCTGGGAGGGGGGACAGTACCTGTGATAGAGAGCAAAATAAAAATGGGAATTTTTCGCGATACATCTTTTCCATATTGTACCGCAGTGACCAACATGCTTTACTTTATCGCGTTGTTTTTGATGTTGAATAGCCTAGATTGAATGACTTTCTTTGTGGTATAAAAAGACCATTGTTAACTTGAAGTTTTCTGGAGTTTGTTGTGTCCATTGGCGAATATGTTCATTTATATAATATGCATCACTGTCCAGCATTTTTTTGGTGAAAACTTTACAAACAGTAGGTTTATTTAACTCGAAGAATACAATATAATCTTAGAGTGGAAAACAATCATTCAGGCCAAAGGCTTACAAAATTATGCACTGCATTAACTAAAGTTTGTATTCCATTGGTAATCCATCCATGCCTTATCGTTTAGTTGACACATCTTTATTATGACGTCTGTGAAAAACAACAAGCATGATCGTATTCAAACACTCTATGCCATGCTCTTGATAAGAATCCTAACCGGACATTCCGAAACTAATAGAGTTGATTGATTACGACTAATATTCCTGGGTAAGCAGAAATCTGGACAATGAAGTGTTTCAAACATGTTTATACTCAGGGTATAATGTGTCACACTAGTTTAGTAATGTACACTGAAAGTGTATATTACCATATTAGTGCAACTATACCATGTTTAGTTCTGAATGCATTAGCGTGAGAGCAAGCTACACGCTAAATAAGCTTGGCAATTGCGTTTCTTCGCTAAACTCTTTGAAGGGTAATTGGAGATTTGTTCATTGCTCTTGTGTGCAGGCTTGTAGACAGGATGGTTCAATAAAACATCAACATATTCATATCAAACATATCGTGTGCTGTGAATCATGGCATTCGTTCGTCTATGACGCGATTTCCATGTTTTAAATTGAACTTAATAATTGTTCGCATGATTTTTATAATTTGATTGTTGCACGATCCCATTACTACTAATATAGCCCTCTACTTAAAGTTAACTAGCTTTCGTACATTTACTTAATACAGATTTACTTAATATTTTATCCTTACCTTCTTTTTTCGACTTTATTTTTCAAGCACCCAGTTAACAACTAGCTGATGGTGGTTCAAAATAAACGAAAAATGGCAGGTATTTCACACAATCGATAGTTCTGGATTTGATAAGCTTAAAAGTTTCATAAATATAAAAATAATTAAAATAATATAAAAATTTAATTGCAGAGGAATATGGTCGTGGCTGGGGGTATGAAATGGGGAAGGCAACTATGAAAAAGCGCCCAACCTAGCTTTAGTCATCCCGAGCCGCTGCCTAGCGCCTCCGGGTGGCCATACCTGGAAATACTTCAATTTGTATAATTGAATAGCCAAGCTAGGAGGTGCGGAGTCGTGTGGTTTTCAGTTCCTAACTTTACAACTGTAGTGTTAGGCAATCATTGAACCACACGACTTTATTTTCAAGTGTTATATTATTCAAACTAATATTTTCTGTAGATTAATCTATTTTCAGAGAGCGAAATAAGACGCTATATCCTTGGCCAATTGCAGCCTGGCTTCTGATCTAAATGCCATTAGTTCATCCCCAAGGCTCCGAAGGCTCATTTAACCTTTACTAGCAAAAAATACTCTCAACGACTGTAAATAAATGTAAATGGGGGGCTCCGTAGCCGCAAGGTTACCGAGTCTGCTTTGACAAGCGAGTGGTCGTGGGTTCGAATCTTAGTAGAATCAAGCCATTCTCGATGTCAAGTGACTTTAGCATGGGTTTATTCTCAGGCCCCTCCATTTACCCTTCCTTCGTGCTGAATTCTATATTTACCCTCTGAAGCCTCTTAACAGTGCAAATGTCCCTCCTATAGTTAAGTGTACTGGTCAGAGGTACGAATGAGTCCTCGCCAGGGACGGCTATAATATGGGATAGTGCTGGCAGCGAGGAATAAGTGGGTAAAGTAGATTAAGCTTTGAAGGAAGGGTAAACCCCAATACACGCAAGCACGCATAAAATTTAATAAGCATATCGCTCACTCAATAGCGATTATAGCAAAAAGAAATGCAGTGCAGGTCATACAGCAAACACCCGGGCGATATTACAATAGATCAACTATACTGGTCGCAGTAATGAGAGTCCACACATGGAAAAAAAAAAAAAAAAAAAAAAAATAAATCATTATCTTTATGTGGAGCGTTTGGTACGGGAAGTCTACGCTTTCTTACCCTTGATTTCAAGGAGTTTAACGGAATTAGACATCATTTCTGGTTGCGCTTTCAAGAATTGGCTGTGTAAATGTGAGATTAGATTAGACGAATATGGTCGTGGCTGGGTCACTTTTCGACATTGTTCATACCTTTACGTTCCCAACATAAACACAACTATGATATTTCAATTGCGCTTTTGGCTGTATCTCCACTGATTTTTACACAACTAGTCTTAACAGAGCCTTCCCAGTTGGCTTCGAGGAATGACTCTGGTCTAATAAGCCAGTCGTCGTATGTTCGAATCTCGACTGGGAGAGGCTGTCAGAGTCAATAGGATCGTAGCAACTGGCCGCGCAATTGTCATGAACTCTAACAGCTGGCTGCGAAGTCTGTCGTATAAAAACAGAAGGTCAAATTTCAATACAAAATGTGGCGCTTAGGCTTTTGCTTTTTTTTAGTCTTAAAAGAACCACAATAGATTGACCTCTAATGTAAAAATATGTTGGGATATTACGGTTCTATTTTTAGGGTGATATTTTAGATGGTTTTTTTGACGTCGTAAGCAGACTTATGTTTGCTTGTCTTAACTGTAAAGAGACAGACATCTGCACCACACAACGACCATATGCTTTCGTTTCCTCTTCAACCGTTCTTGTGCCGAAATCAGAAGTTTGTCACTAGGTTCGGTCTGACTTAACACCGACCAGTCATCCGTTATATTTTTCGAGACAAGTTTTTGAGTGAACATTTGGATGCATTGCAATCTAGACATTCCGTACTATCCGTTATCAGTTCTACCGGAACTCAAAATAGGCCATTTCCAATTTTCCAATTCTTTGGAAATATGGCAAATGGGGCATCAAATCATAGGATTTTTTTATCAAAAAGCAAAGCCTTGAGCTTAAACGTCTTTCTAAGACTAAACCCCTCTTTATCGACAGACTTCGCGACCTGCTGTTAGAGTACAGGACAGTTACAGGGCTAGTGCAGCACCGCCAAGCCGAGATTCGAACATACGACCAGCATCGTACCTCAAATCGGTCATCGGATTTTCGGGTACAAAAATTGGATATACCAGAGGGAAGACTTGAAGTCAATATCCGGCCGTCGATAGAACCTACTAAGAAACTTTTCCTCAGTTTCAGTTTCAGGAAAACCTGTTCCTGAAAATCTGCAATCACGTATAAAAGTGCCTGGCAAACATCTGGTATGAAGAGACATTTTTCCGGAAACATCTGGCAAGTTTTGAAGTGCCAGAGTGAGATGAATTATTGACTTTTGCGAGCAGTAGTTTCAAGTCGTCGGCAAATGCAGGTCGAAGAATTTTGAGCGTAATGTTGACGTCGTTAAAATAGATGAGAAAAACCCACGGCCCGAGATGGCTTCCTTGCGGCATTCCGGAGAAAGCGGCTTTCTTTTGTCATTGGTTCTATTCTCTGACAGATGATGTTGGCAATTACCAACAGGTACAATAATCAGGCTGGTAAAATACAGCTCGAAGATCCGTGAATAAAGCAAAGCAAAGCAAAGCTTTATTGCTACATTCCGCCTTTCGAATTTTACCTTCTGTTTGTGTATTTGACAGATTTCGCAACAGGACAATTGTGAGGCTAGTGCTACAATCCTATTGACTCTCATTGCCGTTCCCAACCCTGACTAATTGACTTGTTAGACCAATATCGTATCTTGAGGTTAACTGGAAAATCCGGTCCGAGTACATTGTATCAATTTGGGTCAGAAAAGTTGAAACAGCGTTCAATACAATTTGTTCGTGCAGTTCTACCAATTTTTCGTATTTCCATTGATAAACGTCACATCTGAAGACGAAAAAAAGCTGGTTCGATCAGTCATTGCATTCATACTCTCATAAGAGTTCTAAAACAATTGTATCAAAGTTTAAGTATGAATTGGGATGGCTTTGTTGCGTACCAGGAACAGAACTTTAAACAAAAAATACTCCCCTGTTTCTCGGAGATATCTCAATCGACTCGCAGCAGAGTATAGTCTTGGTGGTGCTGCATTCCGTTGTCGGAACTTAGCTATTTATTTTTATTTCACAAACTTCGCTGCCTGCTGTTAGACAGGCAATTGTCGGCTACAGGACAATCCTAATGATTTTTACAGCCTCTCCCAGTTGAGATTCGAACGTACGGGAACTGGTTTACTAGACCAGTGTTGTACCTCGAGGCCAACTGAAGAATACAGATTCACAGAGACCGATGTAAAAAAAAACCAGATAAACTCGTTACTAATTATTTTATATATTTGCAAAGATTTTTTAAGTAAAAAAATCAAATAAAAATTGTTCTTGTTTTTTAAATAATTTGTAAGATTTAGAAACTGTCCAAAACCAAAACATTTTTACTCGTACCCACTCGGATATACAAGATTGCTGCAGCTGAACATGAAAGCCTGCTTGCCGCCACAGGCCACGCCAATAAAGCAGACTATTGAAGGCGAAATTGAAATTGAATGTCGGTCAAAGATTTTGTGATGCAAAAGAGATGCCAATAAATCTGCGACTGAATGCAACCGTGCCAACAAAACCAGCATCAAAATCAAGATGACATAACTGAAAATAGTTTATGGGAAGCTATACACATAAGACATAACCGCTTGTAACTGTACGCAGAGAAGCAGAGGAAATGAGAAATGGTGCATTGAATCAATATGCATGTTTTTCTTCTTGTTTCAACTTTGAAATTACATGTACCAGTTACCAACACAATGGAGATTTTGCACTTACCTTCAAGGCATAAAAGTGCTCTATTGCATTCAGCCTCTCACTTTTGAAATTGTCTGCACTCCAAAATATCGCAAAACGTATCCTCAGCAAGCAAACCAGCAGGATGTAATATTCTGATTTTACAAATATTGCACTTCTATTTCCTGCCGGAGGCCACTGCTAGCCCTTCCTTCTGTAATATCCGTAGTGTCACGAGACAGTTCTGAATATTGCAGCCTTTGATGCTACTTGTTTGAGTTTCTATCGTTTAGATATGTAGGCACCTTCTTTGTGACATAGATTAGAAGTTACCAACAGTCTAATGTTTCGCGACAATTAGGTACAATACACTTGAGATTTCCTTTGATTCATATTGTAATATCTACAGATAACCACTGAACATTCAAGCTACTCTAGCAGTGAATCACATTATTTGGCGAAAGAGAAACATCTTCATATTTATCACTGCCAACACTTTGAAATTTACACTTGAGCGGATACCTTTCCAAATGCTATCACCCGCACCCGTTGGTGTATTAATAACAGGAAAGGAAAACCTTTTACCTACAACAATGATCACTAACTTCTACTATATATTTATGCCATTTCGAATTACGAGAAACCACAACGACGGAGATTACAAAGCAGATAGAGCACGGCAACCGCAGATGAACGAAAACTGAATTTTGATGCAGGAGTTTTCTGCAAAGAGAGCTTGCTAACTCGCCGAAGGCTCGAAAGAGAAAGATTGCTCGCGATAAAGTTGTAAACAAAAGTGCGAAGATTGTGATGTGAAACTAAAAACGGCGTAAAAGAAAACGTCAAAACGTCACTTTTGCTAGCGGGAGGGATTGGAAAGCGTATTCCTAACGTCCAAGGGGTTTCCAGCAAGGCGTATCCGTGCGTAGTAACCAGAGATTACTTTTGTAATCATTTACGAATTAATTAGGTAATTAATGGTAATCAGTATATAGTAATCAATGATAATCTTAAGTAATCATTGGTAATCATGATTAATTTTTAGTAATCACAAGAGATTGATTACTGGTAATCAGAGGTAATCAGTAAAGTAATCAAAAGTAACTTTTTTCTATAAGGTGCGTAGTAATCACTGCTGTTGGAAACCCCTAGCTAACGTCACAGTTGACTTTTGGACAGGGTACACTCTAAAAATCGTCATATTCTTTTAGCGTGAAAAAGGTGAAAAATTAACGCATTGCACGCAGACGTCAGTGCATTTTTTTCGGTCCCAGATTTGGCAGTGTTGTGTGGTTTGTTTTGATTACTTATTCGCAAGACCCAGAAGCAATTTCTGGCATTTCCGGTTTCTGCGAATAAGTGGTACGAATTACTGGTAATAAACCCACTAGCAATGAATTTAGGTTAAGCGGGGTACGCTGCTGAAAAGTAATGGGTAAAAAGATAGGACAAGAAATGCTCAAGAAATCGATTTCGTTTACGATTTCTTAAGCAGTACGCACTTCATAAGAAATATTATTTCACGTTCAGATGGCGCAGTTTTACATGCAGGTGAATTAAAACGTCACTTTTCCGTACGGAATAATATCCGGCGCAATTATTACCACAAGAAAAAATGACAGGTGGTTGCTTGCATTGGAGTTGTCAAAATTTCTTCGGTAAATAGCATGATTTTTTCTTGAGCTGTTTTCTTTTCAGCAGCGTACCCCGCTTTACAAAGGGAATCAAAACAAAACACACAAAAACTCTAGCAAAAACTTTAAATTAGAATTGAGGTTAGGCACCGTGCAAAGGTTTATAAACTTCTGTAAGCCCGAATAGCCTGACAGCATTCCCGTTCTTGTAAAACTTAGTACACTCAACCCCCGCTAATATGAAAAACACCTCGTTCAGATTGGGCGAGTTCATTTTTAATCTGAATATTTGGTTACTCTATTCATTTTCACATATGCGCAAGATGCGCACCCTATGAACTTGTTGTTTTGATTTGACGAAAACAAACGTTTTGAAAAATTTTCAAACATGCGTGAATTCTAACCATCCGGTTTGTAGAAGAGGTAATTGGCTCGGCAGTTTCGACTAAAATCGTTTATTTTGAGTGCTGGAGAGAGGTAAGTTCCATATGAGCTATATTGCGAAAACTCTTGAGCAAGAGGAAACGCATTAAGTTTTTTTTGCTTTTTTTTTTCCATTTACCCGGTCAACTTTAACCTCAATTGTGTATGATGCTTGATCGGTTTTTAATGTGAATGCATTCATACCACCGGGGTACAGATTAAAAATGTTCAGATTAAAGAAGGTCATACCAACGGGGGTACACGGTATGAATGTGTTCACATTGAAAACTGATCAATCGTCATACACAATTGACGGTTACCTGAGCCAAACAAATTGGAAAAAGCAAAAATAAACTTAATACGTTTCCTCTTGCTCAGCTGCTTTGGCAACATAACTCATATGCAACTCTTCTCTCTTCAGCACCCAAAATAGACTATTTTAGTTTAAACTGTCGAGCCAATATCCTTTTCTACAATCCAGACAGTCAGAACTCGCACATATTCGAAACGTTTGTTTTCGTCAAATCAATACATAGGGGGAGCGCCTTGCGCGTATGTGAAAATAAATACATAGAGCTAAGTTAAGTGTTACAGGTTCGAAGAAAGTAATCGATTTTTTGTATTGCAAATTGCATCAAAAACGCGAACTTGCAGACAGAATGCACGTAAAATCCCAGCAGCGAGCTGTCATTTATTCATGTCAAATCTTCACGAGCCGTCAAATTGCTGATTACCAAACAGTAGATGAGGAAAGAAAAATGAGATAACCGATACGTTTCGGGATCGTCTGATGGTTATTTCGAAATATAAAACTGCAAATAATTCAACATAATAGTGCAAAGTGACCTCAATCAAACAGTAGAAAAATTCACGTTTCGAAAATTTGGTGCCACTATGTTTGTTTACCAAAAGCTGTCAAAGCTGCTCCGCGCGTATCCATTGTTACTAAAGTTTCGACAAACTTTGGAATGAAAAATTGCATTAATGTAACAAACAAGCTTCCAATATATTATTTGAAATTTTTGGATTTTATCACATAATTTTTGTTAAAAATATTTTGAAAATAGAAAATAGCATATACCGTTTTTGTTTTTTAACCTGGGTTAGTTTCAACTTGACCACTGAATAAACAACATTTCGGTAGAATAAACAAACATTTTCGAGTTGTCCGTGTATTGCTTACAGCGGGGTTGAAACTGTGAAAAAACCCAGAGCGAACCCGACGTCTAAAAAGTTCAACCCAGAGCGAAACTAAGTTCAGCCTGAGTGAAAAAACAAACGTTTTGATAGCCGTTCGATTAGAGCTAGGGCGAATCTAGGTTGGATCTAAGCAAAAACAAAACCGTCAATAGAAACAATTTGAAATTGTTTGAAGAAGAAAAACGACTGATAATATTCTCTGTTATGAAGTACTGCAACGGTTCCATTTAGATAACAACACTGATTGCAAGATCTTTGGGTGTTTCCCTGTGCAGCTGCTGTGTATTTAGTCGTTTCACTGCAACCTGCAATATGTATTAAGGGGGCATCCATAAAGTACGTTACGCTTATAGGGGGGAGGGGGGGTTGATCTAATCGTGATGATTTGTGACGAAGGGGGGAGGGGGGGTATGAAGTTATGTGACGTCACATGAAACAAAATCAAATGGAAAATTTATTCGGGAAATTATATTTAGCCTTCATTTCAAGATACAACTACTGAAGGCTTCTATAAAATCAACGTACTGATGGATTTTAAAACAAATAGTTAAATTTTTTGAATGGAATCTTTTTTTTTAAATATATGTGTGAACAGGACTCATTCTATGTAGTATGAACTCTCCATTAAGGCTTTACAGAATATGCAGTACACCGTTGAAGAGCTGCTTGAGTACCGTCCTGCCTAAAAGATTTTTGCAACCGCAAATAGCAGTCACACAAACTCCTGAAGGGTTACGGGATGCTACCAGAGACCCATGGCAATGTTTTCCCTTGATATTCGTGCTGAACTCAGTCGATGAACAAAAATTCATACCGAAGTTCCACGGCTGCTTTTTAGGTTTTTCGGTATAATTTATACTGCCTCTCACTCAAAAGCTCTCTGAGGCATAGAGTTTATGCCACTTGCGGATTAAATTTCGCATCTAAGGTAGTGTTGAATGAATACACAAAGTGACAAAATCCGTCAGAAAAGTTCTTCCAAGGCGTGTTGCTGCAAGACGTCAGCAGGAAGTCCTGATTCTTTCAACTAGGTCAGACGAATTAGAGTGGATGAATGTAAAGGGCGTGGATGTGCGCGAAACATTAATCGACGACACATCAAGGATCAAAATCCGACTTATAAGCTCGAAAATTTTCCTTTTTCTATTTGCTGAAATTCATTTGATAGCTTTAAATAAAAAGGTTGGAACGATTATTTAATTTTGTTGTTGTGAATGGGGAGGGGGGGGGGGGGTAGCCGTGACGTGACGTACTTTCTCAGGGGGGGTCACGAATGTGTGACGAAATGTGACAAGGGGGGAGGGGGGGGTAGATTTTGGTCAAAATTTGCGTGACGTACTAAATGGATGTCGCCTAAATATCTTTATAAAAAGGGCGAATGTCGCAAGTGTAAACAAACCGAGTGAGAGATAATTCTAGATAGAATTAACAGAACGGCGAATGTCGCAAATGTAAACAAAACGAGTGAGAGTTATTTTTTGCTGGGCCGGCATAGGAAAATCAACTCTCACTCGGTTTGTTTGCGCTTGCTACATTCGCCCTTTTGTTAGTTCTATCTTCAATTTTCCTATGCTAGGGTAACCAACGTATTTTGGACCCCCTCAGCAGCTATACATAATTTGGACACTTAGGGGGCATCCATAAAGTACGTCACGCTTATAGGGGGGAGGGGGGGTTGATCCAATCGTGACGATTTGTGACGTAGGGGGGAGGGGGGGTATGAAGTTATGTGACGTCACATGAAAAAAATCAAATGGAAAATTTATTCGGGAAATTATAATTTAGCCTTCATTGTAAAATACAACTATTGAAGGCTTCTATAAAATTAACGTACTGATGGATTTTAAAACAAATAGTTAAATTTTTTGAATGAACACTTTTTTTAACATATATATGTTAAACTCTTAAACTCAGGACTTATTTATTCTATGTAGTATGAACTCTCCATTAAGGCTTTACAGAATATGCAGTACACCGCTGAAGAGCTGCTTGAGTACCGTCCTGCCTAAAAGATCTTTGCAACCGCAAATAGCAGTCGCACAAACTCCTGAAGGGTTACGGGATGCTACCAGAGACCCATGACAATGTTTTCCCTTGATATTCGTGCTGAACTCAATCGATGAACAAAAACTCATACGGAAGTTCCACGGCTGCTTTTAAAGTTTTTCGGTATAATTTATACTGCCCCTCACTCAAAAGCTCTCTGAAGGGTAGAGTTTAAGCCACTTGCGGATTAAATTTCGCATCTAAGGTAGTCTGAAGTTTTTGGAGCGTCTTAGTAGAATACGAAACCTGAAATTAAAAAAGAAGAAAACTTATCCAATTTAATTCTACTATGTCTAAGTTTTCTTCTTTTTAAATTTTAAATCTAAGGTAGTGTTGAATGACTACACGATTGAAGAAATACAAAAAAATCCGTCAGGAAAGTTCTTCTAAGGCGCACGCTATGTCCGAATGCACATATTATTTAACTTTGATGCACCTCAGATTTTTCTTCACAGGCTGTTAGTATTGATCAAAACAATGAATTTAAAAAAGGTCTTAAAATATTCTATCTTGGGTTTTTTGAAAAATTCAATTTTTAAGTTTATATAGGGGTCATTTCCTCTCAAGTGATATTACCCGTTGTAATCGACCACCGCCGATTTCAACCAAATTTAGCATAATTGCTCATTTCAACTTCACATTCAATTTCCCAAAGTTTTGTATGGATTGATCAATCCCCCTTGCAGTACCGCTTCTCTATTTTTCTGAGATTTTCGATAAAACTCATTTTTCACTGCATGTCACTACAAGGGGGATTGATCAATCCGTACAAAACTTTGGGAAATTGAAGGTGAGGTTGGAATGAGCAATTATGCCAAATTTGGTTGAAATCGGAGGTGGTCGATTACAACGGGTAATATCACTTGAGAGGAAATGACCCCTATATAAACTTAAAAATTGAATTTTTCAAAAAACCCAAGATAGAATATTTTAAGACCTTTTTTAAATTCATTGTTTTGATCAATACTAACAGCCTGTGAAGAAAAATCTGAGGTGCATCAAAGTTAAATAATATGTGCCTTCGGACATAGCGTGAGGCGTGTTGCTGCAAGACGTCAGCAGGAAGCCCTGATTCTTTCAACTAGATCAGACGAATTTGAGTGGATGAATGTAAAGGGCGTGGATATGCGCGAAGCATTAATCGACGACACATCAGCGACTTCTGAAGCGTATCCGATTGCAGCAATTTTCCATTTTTTATTTGCTGAAATTCAATTGTTAGCTCTAAATAAAAAGGGTGGAATGAATATTTATTTTTTTTGTTGTGAAGGGGGGGGGATTGTCGTGACGTGACGTACTTTCTCAGGGGGGGGTCACGAATGTGTGACGAAATGTGACAAGGGGGGGAGGGGGGCTTGATTTTGGTCAAAATTTGCGTGACGTACTAAATGGATGTCGCCTTACAGCAAAACCAAATGCAAGTGTCCAAATTATGTACAGCTGCTGAAGGGGTCCAAAATAGGTTGGTTACCCTAATCCAGCAAAAAAAAACTCTCATTCGTTTTGCTTAGATCTGCGACATTCGCCCTTTTGTTAATTCTATCTAGATTTATGCTTTGTTTAAAATTTCAACTAACGAACCCCTCGCTTGATCAAAATCAACTGTGACGTAATGAAATTTGTTTGTTGTTGTTTTCTTTTCTTGTGTCAAGCAGGGAACTGCCGGATCGCTGAATCATATTTTTTCGGAAAATAAGAAAAACACAACTGTTTCAGAAGTCGACAATAATTCATGAGTCAAAAAGAAAATCGGATTGTGAAATGGTGGAATCTGTAGCTGATGACTGCAAAAATCCGGACGATGGAGCACAGAATGTGTTGGATGCGTTTGCCACGCAGGATAGGACACGGATTTGGGAATTGATCCGGCAGCTTCCTGAATCGGGTTCGGCAGGTGAAGATAAGTTTGAGGAAGCTTACCAGGAATATTCGGAGCTGCTGGGCAAGTATCAAGAGCAACCGCACCTTCTGGATGGAAGCTTAGAAGAGCTGGTACAAGGTATTTTAACATACATTCTGGAGCAGGACAAAAGCCAGCATGTGAAACACCGAGCAGCGAAATATTTATATCAGATCTGTAAGGTACGTACATTTAAGGCTTTTCAGAAATACCTTCCGCATGAGATCCGACACTTAAGCTTTGTGCTCGGATATTTGGAGCGCCAAGATTTGGAAGATTGGCAAAACTGGGAAACCCGTTTTCTGTGCCTGCTATGGCTTTCGCTTTTGGTGTTAAATCCATTTGACTTGAGTCGGTTGGACAGTGACGATGGCGGCAAAGGAACAATGGAACGAATATACGAGGTGTGCCGTGTAAACTGTCTGAAGGAAGATACTTGCACTCCGATTGCTGCCTATCTGACTGCTAAATTTCTAATTAGAAATGATGTAAAGAAAGTTTATCTGTCGGCTTTCCTGGATTGGGCCAGCGCCTCAGATGTCGCCATTGATCCAAAGATAGGTACACTTTTTGGAATTGCTTGTGTGCTAAAGCATGGTAAACGCGAAGACCTTCTACCATACGCGGAAAAGTTAGCCAACTGGATATTGCACCTGGACTATGATCAAATATCTAAGAATTTTAAAGTCTATAAGATCTGCATTAAAATAAGTCAGCGAATCGGTATGGTCCTTCTTCCTCCCAGAATTGCCAAGTGGCGTTATCAGCGAGGAGCTCGATCACTGTTGGCCAATGTGAATAAACCTGTCACTGTTGCGTCGCTCCAAAGAGAATCTCCAAAACCGGATGAATCTTCGCCAGATGAAGCAGAAGATGATGACGAGGTTCCGGCAGAAATTGAGGAGATTATTGAAAGGCTTTTGCTCGGACTGAAGGGAAATGCCACAATAGTTCGGTGGAGTTCCGCTAAAGGTATCGGGCGTATTACAAATCGACTGCCGAAAGATCTTGGTGACGAAGTTGTTTCGTCGGTCATCGAACTTATCAATCCATTGGAACAGGATGACGCTTGGCACGGAGCATGTTTAGCGTTGGCTGAACTGGCTCGAAGAGGCCTACTCCTTCCAGCACGTCTAACGGAAATTATACCTCTGCTGATGCAAGCTTTGGTTTACGACGAAATGCTTGGTTATCGTAATGTGGGTCAGAACATAAGGGATGCCGCGTGCTATATGTGTTGGGCGTTTGCGCGAGCTTTTCACCCAACTATCCTGCAGCCCTTCGTAGAGCAGATTGCATCCGCTCTGCTGGTGACGGCTGTATTTGATCGGGAAATCAACTGCCGACGTGCAGCATCGGCGGCATTTCAGGAAAGCGTTGGCCGACTGGGGAACTTCCCGCATGGAATCGACATACTGACAATGGCAGATTTTTTCTCCGTTGCTGTGCGCAGCAACGCCTTTCTGCAGATTAGTGACTACATTGCACAATTCGAGGAATACCGGCGCAAGCTAATTGGTAAGCTTTGCGTGCTTTTTTAACACCTGAGTTCAGTTTTCAGTTCAGTTATCTATTTTAGATCACCTCATCGTTCGCAAAATCAACCACTGGGATACTAACATTCGTGAGTTATCCGCTCAAGCGTTGAGCAACTTTGCTAAGCGAGACCCGAACTATATGTGTGACCAAATATTGCCAAAGCTGTTTGACTTGACGGAAGTGACAGATTTGAATGCGCGTCATGGAGCAACTCTTGCCATTGGAGAAATTGTTCATTCCTTGCGCCAACTGCAGGATGCAGAGCAAGGCAAATCACCGTATATTAATGGTCAGGTTGTCGAGCGTGGTGGACAGTTGGTGATCAAATTTCGACAGCGTGGACAATTCAAGGGTATGAGCGGGACATATATGAAGCATGGTTGCGCGAGTTTTATTCAAAACTGTAGCGAGGCAAAACTTCCTCTCAATGCAGAGCAAATCGGTAAGATCCTATAATATAATTTGGATTTACTAAATTAATGGGTATTACTACGCTTTTCAGAATCTTGGCAACTTTTGTTGGACGAGTCAATCGTTGATGAGAAAACTACCACGAGAGAACTTGCAGTGTGTGCTTTCTCGGCTTTCTGCACGACGTACTATTGTTCGGAAGTTCCTCCCAGGCTAATTGCCTTGATCGACAGCTATATTAAAGACCTTCGTGACACTAAAGTCGAACATAAAGCGCAAGGGATCGTATCCGCGCTCGGCGCGTTGCCAAAGTTTATGCTACAGCTAAGACTTGCCGAAATTTTGGATGTAATTGACGAGAAAACAATACTACCGGACCCTTTTGCTGCCGGCTATAATCATTCAGAGATGCGACGGGATTGCATAAAAGCTCTCGCTAACATCGTTCAAACAGTAAATTTTGCGGACGAAAAATTGAATCTCGAGAAGGTTTACAAAATTTATATGAGAGCTTTGGAAGAATATGCAATTGATAATCGAGGAGATATAGGCTCTTGGGTACGTGAAGCAGGAATCCATGCGTTGTATCAACTTTTGACGTCCTGTCCGTCGAATTTGCTGACACCGAAAATGATTGAAAAATGCATGGTTGCTATCGCTAAGCAATCGGTTGAGAGAATCGACAAAATTAGAGCGGTTGCTGGAAAGATATTTGTTTCGTTGATTTATCATCAACCTGCGATACCACACATTTCGCACCGAGAAGAGCTTGGGAAGATTTTTCCCGAAGATACAACGGAAATTCTATGGCTCTTTCCACATCATACATTCCCACTTTTTATTCAGCTGCTGAATTTCCCCGAATATGTCAACAGCGTAGCAGAAGGGCTAATTTTATCGGTTGGTGCTCCAACTGAATCGCTTCACAGTTGCGCCGCCAAAATTATGAACGAATATTTGAAAAACCATATCGATTTTGTGCCTCATTTTGGACAGACCGTGTTAAATATCCTTCAAGAAAAAACGGTCAAGGATACACTGTTCATGACATCCACTTTCCAATTTATCGCTGAATTACTATCGTCAACGACAAACTCGAAACTGTTGCTGACTGATGAAACGTCTCCGTTTCCGGAGGCCATTTTTGTCGTTGTCAACGATCTCGTTGCACACAGCAAAAAGTATTACAATTCCATCCCAGTATATTGTGCCCTTATGTTGGCCCCACGCATATGCAAGCGAGTTCTCAGCAAACTGGTCATGTATTTGGGCATGCTGTGTGTCAACATTCGACGCGAAACGTCCCTTAGGATGTATGAAACACTGCTGGTGTACGGAGATCAAACGAGCATACCAGAAGAAAACTTGGACGAAGTGTTGTCCTGTTTGAGTGAAGAAAAATGGGATGGAGAACTGGAAGAAGCCAGAAGGATCCGGAATCAGCTGTGCGGGCTTCTGGGAATCAAGCCACCGGTCACGAGAGCACGGAAGTAAAGATTGCTCCTCGGAACTTGAAATAGAAGTTCGAATATTAAAACATGACAAATATCAAATGCATTTATAAACTAACTGGCTTTCAAGCACGCTTCCGATAATTCATCAATGTATGGTTTGATGATTGATAGCAGGTTTACGCACATTGCAAATTATATAAAACAAGCTTATTATTATTCTGTTTGTTTTGCATTTAATAAAACCTCAAAAATTGTAAACTTTTATTAGTTTTCATTAACCGTGAAGTAACAGTGAGCACTGATTATTACGGAGAAGAATAAAATCATAAGAACACTATGTGCTTGAAGCTTTCTGGTTTTATTTTTAATTTTTTTTCAACAAAAATAGCGTTTTAGAAACCGTTATGGAACAAAAGAAATGATTTTTTTTTCATTATAGCGGTTATAGCTTGGTTCAACCCGCGGGTCTCCTAGTTTGGTAAAAACGGACGAACTACGAACCTAACATTTACCCCCATAGTGGTCCTTAGCCTCTTATCCAGCAACTCCTATGCCTACCTCCACGTGGTACTAGCCGGAATATGAGCAACCTTAGCTGAGATCAGGTAACCGTTAACCGGTATAGACCAGTGATCGGGTTCCACGGCCTGCACACCGACACGAACGATAACAGTCAGCGATGCATCAATATTGCAGCTTCGCGGGGCTTGGTGATCAGAAGCACTTTCTTTCCATACAAAGATATCTACTAAGGCATCTCGAGATCACCTAACCAACGAATCTCGAACCAAATCGGCCATATTCTCATCGAGGGACGGTTTTTCTCGAACATCACCAACGTACGCTGCTACAGGGTGCGGATATTGACTCGGGCCACTACCTAATAGCAGTACACGTGATCTCAAATCTATCGACGGTTTATACCTTGCGACAAAGCCTCCCTCCTCGGTTTAACATTTAGCAATTAAACAACCCGCCAGTTGCCGAAAACTACGCTCGCGTACTCAATAAGAAACTCTGCCTTTCTCTGTGGAACTAGATGCTTCGACCCTCGAAAACGGATGAAGTATGATACGCTCGGCCGTCAACGGGGCCGCAACCGCGGTGCTAAGTGTGGAAACCTCAAGTGCACGCAATGATTGGTTTGACGGGAAATGCCAACAAGCGATAGAGAGGAAAAAAACAGGTTGGAAAACTATCTAAACATATCCACGAGACAGAATTTGGCAAAGTGTCGAAGAGCGCGGAATGAGTTGACCACGATCCTGAGGAGTAAAAAGCGCCAGAAGGAGGACAGGGATCGTGAAGAGCTGGAGCTACTATTCCGGGCTAATGACACGCGCAAGTTTTACGACAAGGTGAACCAAACTCGTAAGGGCTACACACCTAAACCTGACATGTGTAGAGACGATGGAGGGAATCTAATCACAAACGAGCGCGAGCACCTCGACGGCGATACAGCAGGAGACTTAACGGAAGTTAACCTTGAAGTGCCTACAAACTATAACAGTATGCCGGCTGCCGATCTCGAAGAGATCTGGCGAGAAATTCATTAGCTGAAACATAGTAGAACCGCCCGAAAGGACCGACTTCCGGCAGAACTCCACAAAAATGGGCAAGAATCGTTAGCAACGGCACTTGGATAATTTCAAGGATTTGGGATGAGGAGAAACTACCGGAGGAGTGGATAGAAGGTTTAGTCTGTCCCATCTACACAAAAAGCGACCGGCTAGATTACTGTAATTATCGCGGCATCAAGTTGGGCAACGCCGCCAACAACGTGCTCTGCTCTGCGGGCGTTATGGGGGCCCGTGCTACTACGGATCAAATTTTTACTCTCCGACATATTCTACAGAAATGTCGAGAGTACAACGTGGCCACGCATCATTTTTTCGTGGATTTCAGAGCAACGTACGATACAGTTGAACGCGAACAGCTATGACAAACAATGCACGAGTTTTCCGGACAAACTGACGCGGCTGATCAAAGCTATTCTGGACGGACTGTCCTGTATGTAATTCAATATCGCTTTTAAAGGTGTGATCCGGCGAGCGGGCATCGAAACGAGAGGAACGATTTTCAGCAAGATTAGCCAACTCCTAGCCTTCGCAGACGACATCGACTTCATTATTTACTAGAAACCGTGTGACGGCGAAGGCCATCTACGCCAGACTTAAAATGAAGGCTAGGAGGATACGGTTACAAATCGATGCGTCGAAAACCAAATATATGATAGGAAGAGACTCCACAGAAAGCAACGTTTGTTTCCCACGGACAGTGATTGTTGACAGCGATGAACCGGAAGTGGTTGATGAGTTCGTATATTTAGGATTGGTCACCGCCGACAGTAATACGAGTAAGCAGATCCAACGACGCATTCAGGCTGGAAATCGAGCCTACTTTTCCCTCCGCAAGACGCTTCGATCAAGGAGCATACGCCGTCGCACAAAGCTGACGATGTACAAAACGCTAATCAGACCGGTAGTTCTCTACGGACTTGAGGCAGTAACTTTGCTTGCGGAAGACATACGTGCACTTGCCGTATTTGAATGAAAGGTGTTGCGGATTATTTTTGGCGGAGTACAAACAGAAAGCGGAGAGTGGCGTATGAATCACGAGCTACAGGCACTGTTTGGAGGGATACCCCCCTGGCGAAAGGGAGAGAGAGCGAGAGAGAGAGAGAGAGAGAGAGAGAGAGAGAGAGAGAGAGAGAGAGAGAGAGAGAGAGAGAGAGAGAGAGAGAGAGAGAGAGAGTGCACCTGTCGAAAGTTGGAAGACTACGGTGGGCCGGCCACGTCGCAAGGATGCCGAACGACTGTGCAGCAAAATCCGTTCTCTTCAAGAACCCCACCAGCACCAGGAATAGAAAGCCCAACTAGAGATGGTCGGGTATCAAAATTTGAATACCCGAACCCGACCCGTACCCGATTAGGAAAAAAATTAAAAACCCGTACCCGAGTTTATCCCGATCGGAAACCGTCGGGTACGGGCCCGGATACCCGACCATCTTTAGTGTTAAATGTGGTCAAACGAGATACCCGACCCGACCCGTACCCGGTTTCAAAAACAAAAATTAAGAACCCGTATCCGACCCGAACCCGCAAATTATTTTTTTTCCAAAACCCGAACCAGACCCGAACCCAGTGGGTACGGGAACGGGTGCGGGTTTCGGGTAAATTTTCCACTACCCGACCATCTCTAGGCCCAACATGCTAGATAGGTCGACGGGTTGAAACGTGTGTCGAGACGCGCAACGAATTGGTGACGAGTAGCCCTAGACCGAGTACAATGGAGAAGAATTCTTGATACGGCAAGAGCCACCCCGACTCTCGGCCGGTAAAGTAGGTAAGTAAACTGAAAAATCAGAATGCTAACTTAAAAGTCGAAAAGGAGGAAACTGACGAGGTGTGTCTGGGTGCTGGTCTGCTGACCAATCATTGCGATGACGTTGTGTGGTGTCCTGATTATATCGCATATGATAGTGACGCATTACTTCTGGAATATGTGACAGAGATGCACTCGACGACTGGCCTAGCAGATGGCAACAAAATTGCAGTGGTAGGTGTCGAGCAGATTCCGTTCGTAGAAAGGAAATGGTAAGGAGGTACCTGATGTGACATTGACAGGTAGGGCTGTCCTGCGCTCAGTGCACCTATTTTCCGTTTTTACTTGTAACACGTCAACCAAGTTCACACTGGACGATTCACAGAGAGCGCTCTTGATGCACCATCCAGTGTGAACTGGGAGTGCGCCGTAAATACGGAAGATAGAGCAATACTTAGTTCAGCAATCTTGTGGATAATCGCCTTTATTCTACATACCGATCGGAGCCGGATACGATCAGAAATTGCACTTCGATCGGAATACGACGTATTCTATAACACACGTCGATCAGGATGTTTCTGATCGGAACGGGTCCGATCGGAATGTAGAATCGAGGCGAATAATGGGCTCTATGAATGCCCCATACATAACATTTTCGAATTAGTTTGGTTGAGGAGTTACTACTAAAAAAGCAGGACAGCCCTGTGGACAGGTACATCTGTACCTGTCACAACGACAATTTGTTAAGCGTAGCTACCAGTAATCCCCCCCCTTCCCTATTCTGTTGGGTACTGTTACCACCGCGTCCAGTATTTTGAACTATTGTGGTATGTCCCGTTTTATTATTTTACTATACGCTTCAAGCTTACCTATCACTTGAGAAAGTGACAGGCTGATAGCTGGAGCGAGACATGTGCTAATCAGAGATGACTGGTTAATGAACCTAGTACTCTGATCGGTACCTCTGCTAGCGCATCGTTCAAGTCCTGTTCCTCCCTTATTCTCCTCTCCACTTCATTCGTTTCTTCGTTCTTCGGCAGAAAGAGAATGCACGATAAGAAATCGTCCACTGGGCAAATCACTGTGGAGGGAGCTCAGCCTTCGCACGAGTGCCCCCTTCTCTGTCTGCATACGACCCTAGTTTCCACCAGTTGTCAGATTTCCATTAAGTAACGTATCCCGGATGGTACCACGAGGAGGAAGAGATCGGAGCTGCTGAATAAGAGGCTCTGGAATTTCGTGGTAGTTCTGGAGCGCATTATTCAACCGGTTACCATCCCCCTCACCTTTCCACTATTTCCCCTCCATTGAAAAATATCTTCATTACTTTTCCCTACCGTCGCTTCATCAATTGTAGAACCACCGTTTCAAAAAATATTAATCAGAAAAACCTCTCTTGGCTACTTGCCGACTGCAAATTTTCTGTAAAACTTGTTGCCGACTGCTGTGATCGAAGCTACGCCGTTCGAACGCTGGTGGGGGAAGAAGCCATACTATTCCTTCCTGCGAGTGTTTACCGCCCAGTTAGCTTCGAGGTACGATGCTGGTCTAACAAGCTAGTCGTCTTATGTTCGAATCTCGGCTAGGCGGTGCTTGCTAGATAGAGTCAGTAGGGTTATTACACTGGCCCCGTAATTTTCCTGTACTCTAACAGCCGGTTGCGAAGTCTGTCGATAAAGAAGGGTAATGTCTAATGACGGTTTAAGCCCACGGCTTTGTTTCCTGCGAGTGTTCGGGTGATAAGACGAGGTGTGACGAAATGCGGGGCACGATTTTCTATAAATCCAGTTAATTTATCTGCTTTGCTGACGACGTGGAATCGTGGATGCTGTCGGCAGAACATTTGAGGCGGTGGAAGATCAGTACACCAAACACGGCAGTACCGTGGTAATCAACGGGGATGAGTTCGAGGTAGTCGACGAGTTCGTATACCTTGGCTCACTGGCAACAGAGGACAACAATACCAGCCGTGAGATTAAAAGGCGTATTATCAGCGAAAGTCGGGCCTACTACGGACTCCCCAAACACTTGCGGTCGAACAATCTGAGCCCCCGTACAAAGTACATACTGTACAAAACGCTAATTAGACCGGTTGTCCTCTACGGGCACGAAACGTGGACACTGCTAGAAGAGAACCTACGAGCACTCGGAGTTTTCGAACGACGGGTGCCAGGAACCATCTTTGGCGGAGGGCAAGAGAACGGTGTATGGAGGCGAAGAATGAACCACGAGCTCGCGCGTCTCTACGGCGAACCAAGTATTCAGAAAGTGGTTAAAGCTGGACGGATACGTTGGGCAGGACATGTTGCAAGAATGCCAAACAACTATGCTGCAAAAATGGTTTTCGCATCGAATCCGGCGCGAACAAGACTAAGAGGGGCACAGCGAGCGAGGTGACAAGACCAAGTGGAGCGAGATCTGACGAGCACTGGAGACCAGTTGCCATGGACCAAAACAGATGGAGAAATTATACTGCGCAGGCCTTGTCGTAAGACGTTAGGCCAATTAAGTAAGTAAGTAAGTACTATGCACGTGGAACTTCAGTCTGATACGAGAATGACTCCTCAACTGCCTGTGCAACTGCCTGTCTTCGCCGAAGATGTCATCAATTATCCAATAAACGAGAAACCAGAAAAAGGAACTGTGGAGCCAGACGGTAACACCGATGATAGCAATTCGTTCATTAGTTCTATCGAAAATGAACCTGATTTCAAAGGATTTGAACCAGAAGAAATTCTTCGTCGATCGTCATAAAACAGTAAAGAATTCCCCCTCGTCTGATGATTAATAAAATCTTCTATAGCCAGGCCGTAGATAAAGAGCCGTAAACATTGGAAGACAGCGTAACAGCTGGTTCGACGCCGAATACCAGGGAGTGACAGATGCCCAGCCTAGAAGTCACTTGCTCACTGCGGCTACACCTCAGAATAGAGAAAGGTATAGAGAGACTAGAGCTGCGGTGAAAAGAACCGCAAGTATGAGTATGTGGTCGCCGGCGCAAAGGAGAGATTCACTTGCAACGACACACGGAGTTTCTACTAAAAGGTGAGGTGCAAGAATTCTTCTGTGCTCTGTATGCGCAAAGATAGCACTGCTGGCACCCTGCTTATTGACGAAAGATGCTCTGGAGGAAGTTCTACGAACACGGAAAGATTAATAGTTGACAGATTGACAGCGACTCTCATAGCTAGGAAGGCGGAATGGGTTTCTTTATAGCAGCTTTCGCAAAATGAAACGAAGAAATCGGTGCTAAATTGATTCAATTCTTTCAGCGCTATTGTTATAGTCAGTATTACAGATGGGCGATCAGTATCAGCAAACAATATAGCGATTTGAAACAGTATATATCAGAGAAATTTTTTTTGCAGTCCTGAAGATACTTTAAGGCTTTGGCATACGGGATATGCTGCTTGTACGTTAACGAAGATCTAAGATTTTTGTGCCTTTGAACGTGCCATCACGAAACAGGATTGGGGCTTTCTTCCGGGAAAATGTGATTTCTGTGCACTTCTCCGGGTTCACCATCATACAGTAAACCTCGTACTAAGCGGGTTCTGCGCGTGCTCGTAGTTTTTGAGAGACGAATTCCACGTAAGAACGGCTATGAATGGTTTTGAAGTCTGAGGATGAACCATGATTAGTTGGACAGATACGGTTTGCAGGGCATGTTGCAAGAATGCCGAACAATTACCCTACTAAGACGATGGAGCGATATCTGGCGGCGGATGCATGCTGTCCAAGGTTGTGGAGAGCGACAACCCACAAAAATGTCCGTATAAGTGTGAAATATAACTTCTACGTGCGGATATGATTTCGTATTTTTCAGTTGCAAACGGGATATAGGAACTAAATTGTTGACTAGGTAGATCAGGTGCATTTTCAAATAATCGTATTTACCTAACACCTTTTATAGTGAATTTTTCATGATTTAACTTGCTGATTGGAATGTGGACAATTTCTTTTTTGTTCAAATCAGTAAGTGTGGAAATGAGGATTTCACAAATTGATATTTAATAAACAGATTATAGTGTCACAAAACGTAAGTTTGTCTTACTACAAGAAAGGTAATATTTTCATTCAATGTAAATATGAAATCGTATTCTTTGCAGCAGTTTAATATTTTTACACAACAACATAAGTGTAACAAGTTGGTTCTCTTTATTCGTGCGATCAAGTCATACAATATAGTTTACAATGATTTCGTAAAGCTCATCATTTTCTCATTAGTTTGTTTGCTGGTTATAGTTCTCAATAGCTAGGTATAGAAATACGCAACCGTACATTCGACACAATGAATGTTGATATTTACAGACTGTATGGTGTTTCGCTTCGAGGAGGCGTTGCGCTTGATAAAATGTACACGTATTGTAAAAATATTATAATCTACTATAACTCTGATTCTGGAGGGAGAAATGTGGAAGCAGAATTCTTACAGTAACTTTCGTTTCTAACATATTTGTGATGTGAAAGAAAAATTTGTACACTATTTACAATTGGTATTATGTGGGTTTAGTCAGTAGTACAAAACCACAAAACGGTACATAGTTTTGCTGTGGTTCTATTCATAGTCTAGTGATTCAATCGTGAAGGAAAATGGAAACATTTTCCTGAGATTTATCCGCCTTTTTTTCTCCCACTCTATGGGTCGTTCAAAAGCTGCCGGATTGCATGATGTTATCAGTGTCTGTCGAAATCAATGCATTACAGAGCTTTTACTTGTGCTTGAATAACTTTCGCCGCAATACATTAAGCACTTGGTCTACGGAAGGGTATTTTTTACAAGTTTTTCTGTTGTGCTATCCCGCTATTGTGGAGCCGTATAATATGTCTTAAATGCAACTACATATAAGTCTGTCGCCGTGCTCAGGACCAATATGGCATTAGAAGACGATTATTTCGTCTTTTCCTTATTGCGGTGTGCTTTGTGAGATTATTTTCTGTAACAGTTTCTTTTTCCTTTTTTGCGCTATTTTCATACACAATAGTGCACGGATGATTTAAGTTTCTGGCAGTCGGCGTTTTTTGCTTTTGAAATCCAAAAATTCAAGAACGACTACTTAAAACTTAACTCTGTTTGGCGATTCAATTGATTTGCTGATGAATTCAAAATATGCAATGAATAGTTTGCTGCTAGATTAAGGTAGGAATATAGTACAAACTTTCTGTATGGTCCAAAGGAAAGACTTTATGCCTTAATTTAGACGGGTACGGTGATTTTACCATGTCATTTGATACGGTTTCAACTTTGTGTTTGATAGCTTCACAGTTCACCTCAACGGATTGGGTCTGATCAGAGTCTTGTAACATTTTTCGTCGGAAGGTGTAATTATTAAATATAGGAGTAAATTAATTCTAATCTAAGCTATTCTAAATGATATGACTATTTGGTCAGTAGAGTCAAATTCATTGATAAATAAAGATGTAAAAGCTATTGATGCGTTAGAATTTTAGAAATACTAAATCAGGTACAAATAAAACCATGCTTCCGCTTTTCAGAAGTAAAATATTGGTTGATGAATTATGTCAAAACTCAATGGAACGGGGAAGGAGAGCGTAAGTAAGTGAAACAGCGAATCAACAAGAAATCGACGAAAGGTAAATCTATTGCACTGTAAAATCTAATCAATTAGCAAGCCAGGTATTGGCACTCACACCGGTTGTTATTTCAGTACCAAGTAGGAGTACACTTGCAAGTCCGTCAATCTTCTTTTCTAATTAATCCAATCCGGAACGATTGCTAGCGACCATTAATTCAACTGCATTCCTGCAGCGTTCGATTCGCTTCCCGGTCGGTGTTTCTTCCAGGAAACGTGCAGCTTGGCCGATCAAGTGCCATTAATCTTGCAATTGCTCGATGATTTGCTCACAATCATCAGCGAGGTGGTGTTGTTAGCGCCTTCGGTTGCCATCGCGGCGCCGTTGCCGTGGTGGTAAAGGTGGTTGTTCCCACTGGTGGCGCCAGCAGCGCCACTCACGCCGCCATTATCGGTAATGGTAGCCGTGGTAGTGATTTGTCCTCCACAGGACGGATCGCAGCCGTCCATGTTCTTGGTGAGGGCCAGCCGCTCCTCCAGCGAAACCGGCGAGATTTGCGGTGCGGTCAAACTGCCCGCGTGATTAATGCTGTTGCGAGCGTGATTCAGGTGTCGGCTACCGTTGTTGAACGATGTCTGCTGGGTGTGCTGGAATGCGCCGGGCCGGATGAAAAGAGTGTGAAATACTGTTAGTTTAGCTGGCTAAGTTATAGATTGCTAGAAACAATAGCAAGAGTTTGTTTTGTACCAATTAAGAGTTTGTTTTGAACTAATTGAAGAAAAATTACGACAAAAAAAGGAACAACAAGTGTGCAACAATGTGTAGAAAAACATTCCACATGACTGGATCGTTATAATTGTGTGATTGTTCTACGATTGCGTTTTCAACTACAAGCTAAATATTACTGTTATTTATTTTATGTTATCAAGAATTTTATATTGAAATTTTGCTTTTCCATAGTCTATACATTGCGTAGAATAGTCCCATATCGAGTCATTGGGACGTAGTTTAAACCTAAATTTGGGCCCATGCTTTAGACTAGGAGAACATAATTTATGACTAGTTTGATTTGTGATATGTAAACTTTCTTTCTGAAGTTTCTTCAGATTTAAAATGAACAAATAGTAACAAATAAAACATGTGTCATTGAGAAAGTTAGTTTCCCGTTTTAAATAATATGATATGATTGAAGACGAAATCAGTAGCAGTGCTGATCATAGAAGGTAAATCATAACTGGCAATCACATTTTGCGCATTTTGTTTATCAAACGCGTGTCTGCGATATTCTTCGGTACTGATTTGTTTTAATAATAACATGTCAAATGAACGACGTATAGCAGTCGGCATTCTTTTCTGTTGGGGAAGAATAAATGCTTAATGGGAAACAGGTAGATTCATAACTTAGTGGTGTAATTGGTTAAACAACACACTCGACTAGAGATTGAGAGCTGTGAGTTCGACTCTCACCTTCGCGAAGTCTATATTTTTGGCCTAATATCAAGAATTTTTCAGTTTGCCGGAATCTACATTGTTCGCATTAAGCATTTATTCTTTACCAACACCTAGGGGGAAATCCTGTATGGCCGGACAGACCTCTATGCCCGGACACTGGCGATTTTTCAAAAACAAAAAATGATATAAATATTTGGAAAGAATGGAACAACTTTAATGATACTGTCCGGCCACAAAAGACTTTCCTCCTAAATTAAATACCATCAGTGCATCTTAACGAACTTAGTTTGGTCACAATTCATTATTGGGGATAATTGGTTTTTGTAATTTGTTATTAGGATACTGAGAACGAATCATGATATACAACATGCATCACGAAAGCCACTTAAGAACTTAGGAACTTGTTGGCCCGAAGACTATCTAACCATCACAACAGTGAAGTTACATCCATTTAGTAATATTTTTTTCTATAAAAATCCCAATTAGTAATTTCTTCAATTACAGTATCGTCAACGTAACGGTAAACCCGACAAGGAGTGAAAAGCGTTCTACTTACAGCTAGAGCAAATGTACGGCTGCTCTTGGCCACGGGACATCAAAATTACCATAGTAGGAAAGCGATGTATAGACTGGTGATAGGGCCCTATAGCATACACCTCAACACGAACGATAACGGCCATCGGTGCATCGGCTTTGCAACTTTTTGAAGCCTGATGATCTGAACCACTTTCTTCTCCGGTAAAGATAAAGAAGGCCAGAAGGAGATCAACGAACAACGAACCTAATCGATTACGTGTTTTTTTCGAGAAGAACCAGAGCAGCAGAAAAAGGATTCCTAGGTGCGGGTAGCGGACAATAACTCGGACTATTCCCTAGTAGTAAAACATGTACGCCCAAAACCATTCGCAACGAAGCCGTTCTTCTCGGTTAAACATTCAAGAATTGAACAACTCGATAGCTACCAAGAGTACGTGAACTTACTGGATGAGATTTGATTTCCCACTGTAGAGACTGTTACCCTTATTCTGCGAGTCACGTGACTCAATACGACAATTGTCACTTGCCGTGACTCGCCACGACGAGTCGAATTGAGTGCTGTCACCTAGGTGACAACCGCGTCACCTAGGGAACAAAACGAGTCACCTAGGTGACCATTGTCACCTAATTCGCGGTGACTCCAAATTAGTCACGTCACTTGCCTCGAAGAATAAGGTGTTTCGACCCTCAAAGATGCTCTACCGTGAGAGAGGTCGCAGCCGTGCCAGCTGGTCACGATCTTGAGGAGGAAAAAGCACCAGAAAGAAGACAGAGATCGTGAAGAATTGCAACTCATGGTCAACGATAATGAGTCTCGTGCTCGGTGGTTATAATCTACCGCATTTGTCATGGATGTTCGACAAAGACGGTGATGGCTTTCTGCTTGTCAATGCACCCTCTGAGCAAGAAACATCCCTTCCAGGAATTCGGTTAGCTGTTGGTCTCAGACAGATCTGTGCTCTGCCAAGCGTAGCCCGTCGCATTCTTGACTTGGTTTTTATCAACGACACCGAAAGCGTTCAAATAATGGAGCCACCCGCTCGAATCTTACGTATTAACCGCACTCACAATACGTGTGTTCTACTACTTGACATCCGTTATATTTTTACGGAACGATTGACCCTGTATGGTCTTTAAAGTTTGACGTGAAGTGACGTGATTACGATGGTCCCAATCGTGGTCTCGAAGAGATAGATTTGAATATCGTGCTTCGCGAGGTGGGAACTGGGAATTGAGGATAATGCGGGAACTATTCACGCACTTCTCCTACGCTCTTTCTGAACCTTGTTCTACCAAAACATCATGCAGATGGACAATACGTGCTTTTATAAGTAACAATTCTAAAGCCACAATACACATGTAGCAGGCTATAAAACCAATAAAACTGTTAATAAAGCAAATTTATTGTGGTTGCTTATATTACCACGATAAAACTAATTGGCTGTTCCACGTGTCTTATAAAATTACCATAAGTGTGGTGTAGCAATACAAAATGGTGCACCGATCAAAATTGTTCTTATCACGGTTACTTGTCAAACCGCAATAATTCTGCTAGTTATATAGAGCTATCAAAATGGTAACATCATAACCAATCAGATTTATTGCTGCTATTATGAAGAATATTAGAGGTCAACACTGAAACAATTTTTTTATGCGAGGCCATATTGCCATATTCTACTATTCTGTTTTATCTCGCAAAGAAAAATTTATCAAAGCAAAATGTTTTGCAGAAAAAAAGTTATTATCAATCGGTTTTTCTGTCACAGGAAGCAAATAAATTGATTTTGCTTGAAATTGAGTTTGACTAACTGAATGTATTTATTTTGTTAAAATGGCCAGTTTTCGAAAATTTCGTAATTTCGATGGCGCGTTGAGTTTATCCACCTATCATATCAATATACACGATAAAATTGTATGCGCATGTGCTTCATACCAGTTTAAGCTGCCAAAATTTATTAATTACTAGCTGACCCCAAAAGCTTCGTATTGCCACAAATTAAACTGTGTTGTACATAAATCCTGAATCTCGGATGACCTTTATCACAACCTCGAGTTTTACAAGTTTCTGAGGAGTTCATGGGTGGCTTAATATACAAATTTTCCTCACAGTAAAATAGAAAACAACTCCCCCCATTGCTTAGCCTGATAAAATAAAGCGGATAGCATTTAAATATTCGCCATTATTACAAACAATTTTGCCGAATACCATTTTGCGGAACACCTTAAAGGGGAGAGGGGTCATAATTCCCCTCCTAAAGCGGGCAGAGGTCTTAATTCACCATAGAAAACAAATTTACCTTCAAAAACACCCACATGCTAAATTTGGTTCCATTTGCTTGATTAGTTCTGGAATTATGAGGAAATTTGTATTTCATTTGTATGGAAGCCCCTCCTTCCTAAAAAGGTAAGGGGTCCTAATTCATCATAGAAAACAATCTTGCCTCCAAAAACACCCACATGCCAAATATGGTTCCATTTGATTGATTAGTTCTCGAGTTATGAGGAAATTTGTATTTTATTTGTATAGGAGCCCCCCCTCCTAAAGTGGGGAGGGGTCTTAAATCACCATAGAAAAAATTCTTGTCTCCAAAAATACCCACATGCCAAATTTTGTTCCATTTGCTTGATTAGTTCTCGAGTTTTGCAGAAATTTGTGTTTCATTTGTATGGAGCCCTCCTTCTTAGTGGCGGGAGGGGTTTCTAACCATCATAAGAACCTTCCCTGGCCCCAAAAACCTCTACATGCAAATTTTCACGCCGATTGGTTTAGTAGTTTTCGATTCTATAAGAAACATCCCGACAGACAGACAGACAGAAATCCATTTTTATAGGTATAGATTCTATGGGACATTTTATTATGAGCGTTGCAAACCAAATCGATCAGGATGATCTGACAGTAAAACAGTAACTTTTCTGCTCACGGATGTATTTTCCAGTTATTAAAGTTGGCGGACGGATTTAGCTTTTCACCAGAGCAAGCTGTAGGCTTTATAGCTTTGTACCGAAAAGTTTTATATAATTATGGCGGTAGCTGATGGGGGGCTCCGTAGCCGCAAGGTTACCGAGTCTGCTTTGACAAGCGAGTGGTCGTGGGTTCGAATCTTAGTAGAATCAAGTCATTCGATGTCAAGTGACTTTAGCATGGGTCTGAATTCGAAATTTACCCACTAAAGCCTCCTAAAAGTGCAAAAGTCCCTCCTATAGTAAAGTGTACTGATCAGAGGAACGAATGAGTTCTCGCCAGGGACGGCTATAATATGGGATCGTACTGGCAGTGAGGAATAAGTGGATAAAGTAGATCAAGCTTTGAAGGAAGGGTAAACACCAATACACGCAAGCACGCATACAATTTAATAAGCATGTCGCTCATTCAATAGCGATTATAGCAAAACGAAATGCAGTGCAGGTCATATAGCAAACACCCGGGCGATATCACAATAGATCAACTATACTGGTCGCAGTGATGAGTCCACACAGGAAAAAAAATGGCAGTAGCTGTCAAGCAGCGAAAAGCACAATCGGTTTTATTGCTGCTTTCAGCAGGGCATGATAAGCAGGAGCGGCGCTAGCCAATTCGTCACTCCACGCAAATTCTCAAAATGACGCCCCAAGAACAAACGAAAAACGGCCGACGTTGCTGTGTGCAGACATTCTACTACCTACACACTCGCAAACGCACAGTCTTGTAGCGTCTTTCTACATAACCACTCACGTGGCAAACAACTCGTGAGCAGCCAGTTGCTCGTGAGGACCAGCGGCACACTGGAATACAGATTTTGCATTACATTTTGTTTTCTTCTTCATCTTACGCCCTCGATTCTACATGCGGGTGGGAGTGCGAGTCCTCGCGAGTGATCGGTATCAGTTGCTCAGGCTGTAATAACGTGCGAGAGTGACGACCGTGGTTGTTAGCTAAATACACATTCGCAAAAGTCGTTGCTGTGCATGAATAAACAAGAGCGGGAGTCCGAAAGGAATGCTTATGTCGGTGTGTTCATTTGAACGAGTACGCGTGTGTGAGAAAATTAGCCCACACAAGTGCGGGCTTCTTTTGAATATTTGTCGGTTTCTTGAAACCCATTATTAGAATGATAAACCTTCAAGTTCGGTTCATACTTCCTGTTACTTCAGAAACTTCGTCCTCATACCTAGCTACTTTATCGAAGAAGAATCTGCTGATTGCGGATTCTGAAGAGATTCGAAAATCTCTACCTAAAAATTTCTAAATAATTTATTATCGTCAATGCCACTTTCCCACCACGTTTATCTGAGTGTTTTGATTATTGTGTTTTGTTGCGAATAGATTCTCATCAGGAGGAGGTGGAGCGCAAACAGAAAGGGAAGAATGGCGTAGGTGTATGAACCATGCACTGCAGGTACTACTCGGAATGATTCTCATAGTACACTTGTCGAAAGTTGGGAAAGTAGAATGGGTCGGTCACGCCGCAAGAATACCGGATGACCGTGCAGTGAATTTGTTCTCTTCTTGGACTTCATCGGCCTTAAGGGCCTCATACACGTACGCATATGTTGGGTTGGAAACAAATAAAATGGTGGCGGGTTATTCAGGTCGAGCGATAAGCCCAAGATCTTCTTTTGCCTGCTTGGTTCGTGGCGCTCATACACAGGTGAGAGGGGCGACCGAAGATGAATTCACCAACATTTTCGGCCAACATGTTCGTACGCGTATGAGGGCCTTTAGAAAAAGAGAAACCCAACTTACTAGATGGCTCGACCAGATTTTAGCCGATTTGCTTGTGTCGAGACCCTCAACGAGGACCCAATACAACGGAGAGTAACTCTAGATACACCAATTGCCATCCCGGCTTTATGCTCCCAAAGGAGAAGAAAAAAAGTTTTATATTAATCACTTATTTATTTAATGCTACAGTTTTTTTAATGTAGGCGAAATGGCGCCCCCATGAAGTGGTGCTCCAAGCAGCTGCTTGTTCTGCTTAAGGGAAGCGCCGGCCTTGGTGATAAGACTACTTCAGCTTATGACCTGATTCTTATAGAGGTTATCAAAATCTTGGACCACATGGTCAGAAGGCAGTTTTATAGTGAGTATCAGAAAGTTCTGGTGGAGCTCATAGTTTTATTAGCGGTTTTATGGAATTGGCATTAAAAACTACTATACGAACGTAATAAAACTTAAAATTGTTACTTCGGTTGGCCGGACATCATCGCATTACGCCAAAAAACACGAACATTCCTGAATACCCATTCGATCTCATTTATATCCAACAAGCACAACCCGACAAATCTGTTTCAGTGTCGCCCAATCGAAGATTTCTACGGGATTTTCAGCTCCTTGGTATGCCTACAAAAATAACTGAAGAGCCACAAATTCCAAACTATTTATTGGTAGAATCAAGAGATGCATTCGCAAAAGTTGACATGACGACCGTACAATGCTCTTGTTCTGACATCAAATGGAAGCTTCGCCGAACAGCTAATTGCGGACCTTTTTCAAATATTCACTAATTTTTTTTTAAACAATCGACAATGTATCTTTAATTTCAGTAAATCAGATCTTCTTCAAGTATCTTCTTCAAGGAACACACATAGTAAGTCATAACTGAGATAAAACTGAACTTAAATAACACGAACTTTAGGTACAATCATTCTATCATGAGTCGAAATACATACAAAAAGTGTGAAAGTAATAAAAATTAGAGTTCAACTCATGCTAAATTCCATGATAATACAAAAATGCTAGATACAGTTGCAGATACGATACGAAAAATTAATAAAATAATTTGATATGGTTTGGCTGGTGCTAGTTTCAGTTTCCGTGGTTTGTCAATATATATTTTAATTTTGCTGCTCGATCTGAGATCTACTTTTTTAATCTAATTGGTCTGGATTATGTTTTAAATGTATTCGTTTTTTGTTTTTACTGGTACTGACTTTATCGCGGTCAAACGTAAAACTCTTTTTTGATTAAGGCAGAGGAGCGTTTGGTGCGAAAAATGTTAGACTGAATACTAGGCAAGTTTCGATCTGCGACTAAAAACCGTTTTCGTTTTTACCATTAAGTCTTGTCAGTCAAAATAGTTAGCGATACAAATGACCACCCTAGAAATGCCAGTGATTATGGTTGTATTCCGGACTACCGTTGCTGTTGGTTTTCATCGAGTTTGTTTCAGTTAGGATCCACAGTTGGTGTATCGGTATTTTTTTGCTTATATGTAAAAAAACATAAAGCAAGTACATAATGAAATGTCGCTCATTTAAAAACATCAAAAACAAGTTTTCTTTGAACAAACTGTATTAAAAAACCAAAACAGCATGCCTGTTTAACCCATATAGCGGTATGACCAAGTGTATCAAACATAATAACGAGAAGCAAAAGTTCAGCCACAAAAAAAAACACCAGTAGCGACAGTAAATAGTATAAAATAGTATACAGTATAGAACAGATTCTCTACCTTAATGCTAATGTTTCTTACACTGGTCAGCTGGTAGTTGCTTCTAGTGCTAGGACTGATATTCATCCGGGTTGCCGTGTGGTACATCGACCGATCGTCGTATCCTCCAACTCGCCCACCGAGACCACGGGGATTTCTGAGGCAGTGACACTTTTCCAGTGCATTTTTGAACTCCCGTCGAAATTTACCTAGTCGAAGAGAAACGGAGAAGAAAAGTAATTAAAGCATTTCACGTTACAGCTGTATACTGTGTAGGACGTATTTTGAGCATCATGTTCGCTTCCTTCTGCCTCTATTATATAGGGAAATTAGAAATTGCCCTACTGAAGAGTGAGAACAGTTTCGCCTTTACGACGTTGATGCTGATTGTGATTCCAAAGAGAGCTTTTGGTTACGCTTGGTAGAAAATTGGCAACCACTCGACAAGAAGTGACGTATACAATTAGGGAACTTTGCGCTTTGGGGACGTGCCGCACTGAAGGTAATGGGTTGATGAAATTTGTGTAATTTGCAGACTAAGAAACTGGTAAACTTGATGTTTTGTGTTCGCTTGCAGGCGAAAATAGTTTAACTTTCACATGAAATATACATTTTAGTTACGACTAAAATATGGGACAGTCAATTGATTTACTCATTTATTTCGATATTAATTTCGTTGTTATTTTAGTATTTATATTTCAGTTGAAAGCCTTTAATTTAGTTAATTTGGTAAATTTATTTAATCTTGAAAATCAGAAACATCTTTCTCCAAAATGCAAAGTTTTCCACATGACGAAACTAATTCGATTTATATGTACGCTAAACCACACGTTCATTTCGGCCTGCCGTGACAGGTAAACAACAGCAGCACGATAGATATTCCCTCTGGGTTTTTCATCGTAAATTCATGAACCCAACAACCACTACACTAGGGTTAGTGAGTGGGCTGATAATCAACCAAAATTGTGATCCCTAGAGAATAGCAAACGTGACTCTGCAAATTGGTTTGTTGGTTCTGGCCGGCAGAACGGTAGCCTGCCAGGTTTGAATTTTTGGCCGCTCGCGATTCGGGTTTCCGCGTGTTATTGAGAATGAAACTAGCAAATGGACGGACCATCACCAGTTGACCTGGTGAAATATTTTAGTTAGTACACCCGATGAGTTTACAAGGAAAATCTAATTAATATGCTGTCAGTTCGATGTTTCACGGGTAGGTTTCACAAAATATTGGCTCGTGTGTATGAATTCATTACGGCGAGGGAGATAGAGATATTAGCTAGAAATAAGATTTGCGTTCCACTCGGATTCATTAGTACTGATTGAAGGGAAAAAGCGATTCAACGATAACGCAGTGAGTAATCATTTTATCTGTGATGTTGTCTAGATGTAACTCAATCGGATAGAGCGGTTAGATACAATTAATTGCTTGCTGCAAAGTTCTAACTCAACGACAAGATAACATTTAGCCTTCCAATTCATTATACGCCCACCCTAAGCGGGCATGCCATATTTGGTGGCAGCAGTCCACTACCTAAATCTGCCATAATTCACTGTCCAATCACGTCGACTGCATCAATCACTCGTAAGCATACACTCTCACGAACGGATGTCCCTTTGGCGTTCCGTTGTCGATGTTCTCCATTTCTGACGATAACCCACCTGTCGGAGTGTTGTCAAAGTCTGTTGAACAAATTGAATCGTATCTGATCTGAAGAATTTCTTTTCCAGGAAGGATTAGGTACTGTGTGGGTGATGACGTTATGGTTTAGACAGCAACGCGTACTTCAGCAAACACAGGTGAGGCAGCAATATCGAGCGAAATAGTCATCATACTTGGACGTGGTTGATTAAGAACTGTCAGGATATTGTACAACCAGTCAATCAAGAGTAAGGGTGTCACACTAGATGGCAATGACCCGAACATATATAAAATTATTCTAAAATTTAATGCAAATTTATTTATTTTATTTCCTACGTCTTCAGTTAATTCGTGCCATCTTTCATGTGTCAGTTTTTATATATTAAATTAATATCGATTTGTATTGATATGAATGTTTTGGACAGATACAGATCAGTGAGCAAGACTAAAATATAATTTTGCGATATTCAAGCCCCGGAGCTATTTACAGAAAAATTGAATTCGGGTTGGCAAGTTTGGGTAAGATTTTGCGTGAAGGTAGTGATTCGAAACAAACGGTTATCGTTGAACTGAATTTATGGGTGGAAAATGCTTTATGACTTGGCTTTCGCAATAAGCGAAAAATGGGTGAAAATTAAGGTCAACGTTTACCACAGTAGATCTAAACGCTGGCAGCAGTGGTTTCGGTTTCTATCAACAAGCGTCGTAGTGGAAAGAATGAATGATTTGCAGCTGATCAAAAAATTTAAAAAATATGAGAAAGGAAATTGGAAACAGGTACATGCAAAAACATGCGAAAAGATAAACAAAATAGGGAAAGCCGGAGGAGAGATGGCAAATGAAAGTTTGAATTTGGAAAAAAGGAAAATTGAAGCAAAAATAGAAAATAAAAAGGGTTTTGGGAAATAGGAGCTGGACACGGAAAAATGAAATGGTAAATGACGATAATGTGAAGAGTGGAATAAGAAAATGTATAAGTGAAATAAGGAAGTGAAGTGAAGACTAGAGATGGAAAAGGGAATGGAAAGCGGGAAAGAAAAAGAAAAATAAGCAAGGGAATGGAGCATGTTCAAATGTAATGAGAAAATGCAATGAAAAAACAGTTGAGGGAACATCAGAAATAGAAATTAGTACAGGTTATAAGAAACGGATATGAAATTGGGTAAGAAAAATGAAAACAATTGAATAGGTGAATGAAACAGTAAGCTTAAAACTGAAACTAATATATCGTGCAAGTTGGAAGCGATTTGTAAGAATAATAAATACTCTGCAGAATTGAAAGGAAAAATTTTGTTTTTCTCTATTTACTGATTGTGCTAAGACGCTCTACAAAGAATCAAGAGCATAGAGAAATTAGAAATAAAAGTCTAAAAAAGGAATTGAGGAATTTAAAATAATGAGAAAGAGGAATTGAAAATCAGAAATGGAAATAGAAAAGGTAAACAAAAATAAAATAAACTGAAAAATAAAAATAGAACGGAAATTGGAGGAAAAAATTGGAAAAGGTAATGTTGAATTGCGACTAAAAACGAAGCTCTTGCATTTTTTGCAATCTATACCTATAAAAATGGATTTCTGTCTGTCCGTATGTTCTTTATAGAATCGAAAACTACTGAACCGATCGGCGTGAAAATTTGCACGTAGGGGGTTTTGGGGCCGGGAAAGGTTCTTATGATGGTTAGAGACCCCCCCCCCCACCAAGAGGGGGGAGGGCTCCCACACAAATCTATATCTATAAAAATGGATTTCTGTCTGTCTGCCCGTATGATCCTTATAGAATCGAAAACTACTGAACCGATCGGTGTGAAAATTTGCATGTAGGGGGCTTTGGGGTCGGGGAAGGTTCTTATGATGGTTAGAGATGGTATGTTCTCCCATACGAATGAAATTCAAATTTCTGCATAAGTCGAGAACTAATCAAACAAATGGAACGAAATTTGGCAAGTGGGTGTTTCAGGAGACAAGATTCTTTTCTATGGTGCATTGAGACTCCTCCCCTCTTTAGGAGGGGAATTATGACACCTCCCCGCTTTAGGAGGGGGGCTCCTATACAAATGAAATACAAATTTCCACATAACTCTAGAACTAATCAAGCAAATGGAATATGGTAAAAGTAAAATGGTAAAAGGAGGAAAGAAAGAAAAAAAGAAAAAGTAAAAAGAAAGAAGTAAGATGAATAAGAAAAGGAAAGTAGGAAGATAAAAAACTGCCCAGTTGGCTTCGAGGTACAAGCAGGTGGTTCTATGTTCTAATCTCGGCTGGGTGGTACTGCTAGTTAGACTCAGAAGGTCCTTGCATTTGCCCCGTAATTGTCTAACAATCGGCTGCGAAATCTGTTGATAAAAAAGGGCCAAATCTTTGAAAGACGTTTAAACCCATGAAAGAAACAGAAAAACAAAAGTAACGGTAATCTTTTCAATAGACGAAGAGGAATAGTAGAAGAAAGTAATAAAACAAAGGTATTAATAGTATCTACAGGACGTGATAAGATGCGAAGGTGAAAGAGCGGTAAACTAGGAAACGGAAGATCATTGAAGCAGCACTTATTGAGTTTGTATAATGGTTCTCTTTACCCAAGCTGGGGGATCCGCTGATTTTTATCGAAGAGGGAATGAAACAAGCTATAGCGGGAGCCAAGCCAATTGTAACCGAATTTGAACCCAGCTTTTCACCCAGGCCCTGTGGGTCACAGATTTTGTCGAACCTTTGAACCACACCGGATTGGATAAAAAGGAAACTTTCTAGAACCCCCTTATTAAGCGTACATCGTATTGCAAACAATGCCAACACTGGCAGTTTGAGTTACTTTTGGACACACATTGTGCCCCTTTTTATCTATTTTAGTCAACCACCGAATTAGTAACTAGAAGTAGAAAAGTAACTGAGAAATGTAACTGATTTACTAAGAAAATAGGTAGAAAAGGATAAGAAGAAAAGGGTTTAGTATTCTAATTTATTAGTTAGAAGACATAAAGTAGAAAGAAAAAAGCAAGAACAGAAAAGTTAGAATAGAAAAGTAAGATAAGAAAAGAAAGACGAAAACAGTTAGATAAAGTGAGAAGAAAACAGTTAGATAAAAAAGTAGGAAGACAAAAGTAAGAAGAAAAGAGTGAGAAAAATAGTAAAATGAAAAGGTAAGATAACAAAATAAGAAGAAAAGAGTAAGGAAAAAAGCAGGAAGAAACAATTAGGAAGGGAAGAAAATAAATAAGAAACAAGAAACAAGAAACAAGAAACAAGAAACAAGAAACAAGAAACAAGAAACAAGAAACAAGAAACAAGAAACAAGAAACAAGAAACAAGAAACAAGAAACAAGAAACAAGAAACAAGAAACAAGAAACAAGAAACAAGAAACAAGAAACAAGAAACAAGAAACAAGAAACAAGAAACAAGAAACAAGAAACAAGAAACAATAAACAAGAAACAAGAAACAAGAAACAAGAAACAAGAAACAAGAAACAAGAAACAAGAAACAAGAAACAAGAAACAAGAAACAAGAAACAAGAAACAAGAAACAAGAAACAAGAAACAAGAAACAAGAAACAAGAAACAAGAAACAAGAAACAAGAAACAAGAAACAAGAAACAATAAACAAGAAACAAGAAACAAGAAACAAGAAACAAGAAACAAGAAACAAGAAACAAGAAACAAGAAACAAGAAACAAGAAACAAGAAACAAGAAACAAGAAACAAGAAACAAGAAACAATAAACAAGAAACAAGAAACAAGAAACAAGAAACAAGAAACAAGAAACAAGAAACAAGAAACAATAAACAAGAAACAAGAAACAAGAAACAAGAAACAAGAAACAAGAAACAAGAAACAAGAAACAAGAAACAAGAAACAAGAAACAAGAAACAAGAAACAAGAAACAAGAAACAAGAAACAAGAAACAAGAAACAAGAAACAAGAAACAAGAAACAAGAAACAAGAAACAAGAAACAAGAAACAAGAAACAAGAAACAAGAAACAAGAAACAAGAAACAAGAAACAAGAAACAAGAAACAAGAAACAAGAAACAAGAAACAAGAAACAAGAAACAAGAAACAAGAAACAAGAAACAAGAAACAAGAAACAAGAAACAAGAAACAAGAAACAAGAAACAAGAAACAAGCAACAAGAAACAAAAAACAAGCAACAAGAAAGATGAAAGATGAAAGATGAAAGATGAAAGATGAAAGATGAAAGATGAAAGATGAAAGATAAAAGATGAAAGATGAAAGATGAAAGATGAAAGATGAAAGATGAAAGATGAAAGATGAAAGATGAAAGATGAAAGATGAAAGATGAAAGATGAAAGATGAAAGATGAAAGATGAAAGATGAAAGATGAAAGATGAAAGATGAAAGATGAAAGATGAAAGATGAAAGATGAAAGATGAAAGATGAAAGATGAAAGATGAAAGATGAAAGATGAAAGATGAAAGATGAAAGATGAAAGATGAAAGATGAAAGATGAAAGATGAAAGATGAAAGATGAAAGATGAAAGATGAAAGATGAAAGATGAAAGATGAAAGATGAAAGATGAAAGATGACAGAAAAGATTCAAAGTGAAATATTGAAAAGAAGAGTACTTAGCACGATTATCAAACGGTAACTGTGGAGGAAATGTCTCAGATCTTTTCTTTTGTCTTATTTCAAAAAATAATTCGGTTTATAGTTGCAGAAGCTTTAGCAGTCCTTGTTTTGTCCAAGATAGGACTTATGGTCGACTGACATAACCGTGGAAAAGATGTCGTTCTTGAATATATGTCGGTTGCCTTCCCAAGTAACCAGTAAGCACTAAACACTAGTCCTTTGACAACATTGTATAAGCATGCAGAACTATGATTAAAAGCTTATTTTTCTTTATATACTTCTGTAGAACTCACATAATGCAAAAAAGGCGAAATAGCGGGTTATTAAAATGCTACGCCACAAGCATTCAATAAACATTACTAGTGTTTGTTTGAGGCTTAATCGAAACGTCACTTTGTCTACATTACCGACGTATCGAAACAGTATCGACGTCATATCGTTTGCTTGTTAAGGAAAATAAAAATAGATTTGGTCGGGATTAAAAAAACTAAAAGAGCAAGTAATTTTTTTTGCTGCATCTCAAGGGGAGCAGGATAAACAGAACCATTTTTTGAAATGCTGAATAATGTTACCATCTAGACAGGGGCTCGAACCGGGAGTTAGTCATGCAACCTGATTCGTTTCCTTACACCTTTGCTACCTAAACCATAGCGGACGTGATTGAGTGAGTTGATATTAGTCGTATTTAAATCATATTCCCTCTCATATCATAGCTACTTGTCCTGTATTACCAGTAGGGTAGAAAAAGACGGCAACCGTCAGGTGGAAGAGGACACAAATAGTGGCCGAAGAATAGCAAAATAAGAAGTCAAGTACAAGCCGTTTATCGACACTTACGGCTCGTTTTAATGCAATTGACTAAATGCATTATATTGTTACGTTATATGCGCATATATTGCTTTCTTTAATGCTGATTTACGTTAATGCTTCTATGCATCAACAATGTTAATATACGTTTTATAAGCATTAATATTGCTTATATACAAAAGTTTGGCACTAGGGATGCAGAATTATTTTCAATATACGGTTTTGGATTACCGCTTATGGTTACTTGGGTTACGGGATATGTCTAGATCAAGTTGGTCATCCAGTACTAAGCGGTTTCATTTCTAAGCGTCTTTTTCATTTGATAAGGTACTATATTTAATGTCAACTTTCATTACAAATTGTGTTGAAATGTTCTTTGATCAAAAACATTTACTGTTTAGCAAAGTATATTGAAATATCTAAGATATACGATTTTGTTTAGGTATAGCCTGCAATGTGTAGGTATTATGATTAAATTTTGAAAATATTTTATGAATAATATAAACTGATTTGATCTTCGAGTTTTCATTAATGCATTTTGCTCTGCATAAAATAGAAATACCAATCAGCAGAAAACGTTTGAAATGCTTCCACACTTTGTAGAGGATAGTCATACTATCGAAGATTCAAAAGTAGAAGGTTTAGTAATGCTCTATGGTGTGGTGAGCAAGATCTGAGCACAGAGCCACAGAAACAATAAAATTTTATTTCAATTGAGTACTCAAAGTAACAGCTGCTCTCTTATTGTTTAAAATCCCTTTAAAATAATAAAACGAACAAACAACGTTAACATTCATTTACAGTGGTTGGTCCTCGTGCCATATGGAACATTGCAAAGCATAATGCAACCATGAAGACAAGCGAATACGCGGACCTTACTGACTTCCAGCGAGACCTTTGTTGTAGTCGAATGTGTAATTGATGGGGACGCATCATGATTGATGATGATTGCCGTCGATATCGTCGTAAATCCGGTTTATGTGCAGATCCTCGCTCGGTCCGAAAGCGGGCATCCTTGCTCCGTACAATCAATGGTAAATAATACAATGATTTATTTCGTATTCAGCCATTCACAGACGGAAATGGACTCAGCCTCGTCTGTGCCTGTAGATGAATTATAATTACGGTCGGTCTGGTGTGTGCGGCAGTTTTGCTCACATATATTACAATCAGAATGTTACGATATGCTAAGGTTTAATTGGATTGAGTTTTGATAGATTAAATTTTCAATTACATAAAGTTTTTAAAGTCTGGCTCCTTGTTAAATAACATTACTGTAATTCAATGCCGATATATTTAATTGGCAATTATCTCATGAGAAATACATGGAACTTGCAACCGTACCGGAAACAAATTACCGATGTTCGATGACGACGTTCACATCGTTCCACATAATATAGTTCAGTATTTGTTCATCTTTATCATCAGGCAAGACAAATTATTTAACATTAACCCAATAACACTTAAGATTTGTCTCACTCTTCAGAGCCACATGTAAAATACGTAACGTTCACTTGCATTGGGAAGGACGATATCTGCCGTGGTCCGTTCGAGAAATTGCATTCACTTACCGCTCATAAAATTATAAATCACAGGATTGACAGCACTATTGGCATAGCACAGCCAGTGCGAGAACAGCGACAGGACTGCCACAATGTCACTCTGGTTGATGTCGAATGTATATCTGAAACGAAACGAAGTGGAAAGGATGAAATGTCGAATGCAGCAGGAAGTTAAAAGTGTAGCTTTTTTGGCAGAGAGTTAAAATTTGATTTTTACTTTGACCTAGTGTAGCCACATTGTATGTCAAACCGGTACTATAATTGAAGTTTTAATGAATTTAGGTTACCGGCATAAATCAAGGACCAGTTGAGTCCAAGGCAACATCGGTAGCAAGTGTGAAAAGCGTGATTGAATTTATTTTGAAGCGAAAAGGTAATTGGATTCCTATTGGTCATTTGGTTGACAGCAAATTATTCGGAAAACAAATTTGCGGTGGATCCGAAGCGGATGATCGGATGATACAGTTGATGGAGAGTTCTGGCATTTAAGTGAGCGTTTTCGATTAGTTATCAAATGCCACGTAAATCATCACCGAATTTCGAGTGACCGATATCAGGGAATTCATTCCACCTCAGGGTAAGGACCAGAAACCAAGGGATGAAACTTTAAACGTTTTTATGTAGTTTGAATGACATAAGATAAACTAACTTCAACCAACTTCAATGACAATTCAAAAGTTCACGAATATGATAAATAACAATACTTTTCTGCAGCGGCTTCTACCATATAATAATATTCACTTTTTGCCATTTTTGTTTTGTCACCATTATTCACCGTGGAAATAGGATCACACTCAACTTGTATAATTAAAATTCCTCTCAGCATACGTGAAATAGGACAAAAGCTAAACTTAATTTTAACTGTCAAGCTCGGAAGGATTATCTGCTCTGGTGATGTACTATTAGCAGCATTGTTAGTAATCCGACGCCGTAGCTTGGACAGCAAGTTTGTAATCGCTCAAAAGGCCTATAAAGGAAGTGGATAATGGGGACATTACTCTCCCTGTCATCAGTCGTTTGGTAGAGGGCGCACAAGTTTTTGGGCGAGCCTTGCGGCTAAAAAGGGGATTATTTTCTTGGGCAAAGATACTTTTTCGGAGATAAAATGAATTCAAATTCATCCACTTCTTCTCCAGGAGTGACTCTACCGAATCTTCCCAAACCAGCAAGATGAGACGGTAAAGCATTTGCAGAACCGTGGCAACAATAAGCAACAAAGGATCCGACTCGGCAACGTTGGTGGGACAGCAGTGTACATAGCTTAAAGGCATTTTTCATAGAAATCTTCCCAAAAACAAATTTATGTTTCTACGGTACAGCTTTGCAGGTCAGTAATTGTGAAATCCTCAATTAAATTTTGTGGATTTAATTGTTGTCCCGGGGCATTGCAGAATAATAATTGTGAGAAGTATTTTTCAAGGCCGCGGATTATGTTATTTTAGTAAAGTTGCTTCATATTCTCACTTTGCTAAACGATATTAATTCTTTTTTACATTTTTTGGACGAAAATAACACAAACGTTCAATCATGTTATATAAAAACGTCACCTATTTCATGCATTGATGTCGGTCACACCTGCGTCAGGGTGAAGCAGCACCCGCTCCCACGCGTTGAAGCTGCTCGTTATCTTCGCCTTTCGTCCTTGGCAAATCATTAGATGCGTTGAAGGTTTTTAAATTTGTGTTCTCCTAGCCTTGGGGGCTTCACGCAGCAGATTTCAAACGGAGTACTCTTGTAATGTAATGTGCGCCACGGGGAAAATGTCAGCAATAATTTTCTTCCGTTTTTTGTATATTATTCGTAGTATCATAGTGTAATGCTTTGTAACATCCACAGTTTCCCTGATAGTACCACGATAAAAAGTGATTTCCTCCTAAGAGGATTCCTTCACAAAAACCATGAAAGAAGAATTAAGATCTTCAGTATCTTACTACATTCATTCTGTCGAACATACCGTTCACTTGTTACAAATTGGTGATTGTTCATGGTAAAGAAGCTTATGTATTACAATCTTTTGTCTTTGTCCTGTTTTCGTCATCGCGTCATAAACAATGGAGTTGGTTTGTTGTGCCACCAACAAGTGAGAGCAACCGAGCTCGGTTACAGTTTCAAGCATTTTCTTGCTAGGTATCGTGTTCGTTACAAAATTCTACAAAGAAAAACTCACCTAGCTACGTTGAGCATATGCACCGGAAAGTAGCATCCGGCAAACATGATGACCACGGCCACCAGCATTTTGGCAGCTTTCCGGCGGGCCCGTAACTGCCCCATGGTGCTGGTGTTGCCGACGCAGTTCAACGTCGACCGGGTGCTGTGGACTGAGGAAAATAATAAAATCAGAAAAAATAGCAATAGTTGTTTACTTTAAATATTGGATTTATTTTAAAATAAGCTAAAATAAAACAGTTGTACACTGTTACACAGTGGAATAAATTTTTGTTTTTACGGTAAAGCTGTATTCCTGTTCGGGCAATTAAAATTATCTGCCGGATCTGATTAATTGATGAAACGATTAATTGGGCAAAAATTTTACATTTAAAATTGACTAATTAAATTTACATAATAAAAAATGTTTTCGATTTTCTCACCGTTTGCACGAAATTTCGATGATGAACGTGTGGATGAACATGAAACAAACAGCAAGTGACAGACAATTTTCCAAATTGCATTTCGCGAGAAAAATTATGAAGAATATGAGGAGGCTTTGAGTTGATTTTGAAATGCACTTTTCGGTTAAATCAGGCCGCAATGAGCACTCTGAGAGAATCACCATCGCAATGAAGACACAGAAGTTTGGTGGATATATATATAATACTGGTTGAGTCCGAATCTTACGATCCGGAATATATGAATGTCTGTTCGAAAACTGCGGATACATTCCATTGGCCAGCGTTTGCAAAGATGTTTAAAGTTTAAATGTTAGTACTTTGAGTCATAGCCGGAAACTGAAACAAATAGTTTTTATGCTCGCATTGGATTTTATTTAACTGAATAAAGACATTATCTCCACAGTGCTAATTCTATAGGTGGGCAAAATGGCTCTTCTGTGTGAGTGGCTCTGAACCGTCCATTGCCTGCCGATTCATATGGTCGGTGTTAAGTTAAACAGAGTGGCAAAATTCTGACTTCGAGAAAAACGCATTCAAAGTTTACTGCGTTCGAAATCATCTTATAAATCTGACTGTTTGTAACATTTATGTAGTCTGATTAGAGTAAAATGTTGCTGTCAATTAGTCATTTTTTAAAATTTTGCGACTTGGTCCGGTCTGATTTATGATATGATATGATATCGCGACAAGCAATCGAGTTGTGCAGGCGAGCCGAGCAATCGAATCAATCAGTCGAGTGAAGCAGTTGAGTCGAGCAGTCAAATCAAGCAGTCCTGTCGAGCAGCTAAATCAAGCTGTTCAGTCAAGCAGTCCAGTCGAGCATTCCAGTCGAACAGTTTAATCGAGCAGTAGAATCAAGTCGTCAGTTGAGTCGAGCTGTCAGGTCAAGCAGTTAAATCGAGTAGTTCACCCGAGTAGTTGAATCGAGTAATCAGGTTGAGCAGTTGAGTCGAGCAGCCGATTCAAACAGTTCAACCGAGTAGTTGAGTCAAGCAGTTGAGCAGAGTAGTTCAGTCGAGCAGTTGATATCGCGACAAGCAATCGAGTTGTGCAGGCGAGTCGAGCAATCGAATCAATCAGTCGAGTTAAGCAGTTGGGTCGAGTAGTCGAGGTGAACAGTTGAGTCGAGCAGTCAAATCAAGCAGTCCAGTCGAGCAGTTAAAACAAGATGTTGAATCAAGCAGTCCAGTCAAGCAGTCCTGTCGAGCAGTTGAATCTAACAGTCCAGTCGAGCAGTTTAATCGAGCAGTTGGGTCGAGTAGTAATTCGAGCAGTCGGGTGGAGTAGTATGTCGAGCAGTCGGGTGGAGTAGTATGTCGAGCAGATGCGTCAAGCACTCGAATCGAGTAGTTAAGTCGAGTAGTCCGCTCGAGCAGTTAAATCGAGCTGTTCAATCAAGCAGTCAAGTTGATCTGTCCAATCAAGCAATTGAGTCGAGCAGTCGAATCGAACAGTTCAGTCGAGCAGTTCAGTTGAGCAGTCCAGCCGGGTAATCAAATCGAGCAGTTTAATCGACCAGTCCAGTCAAGCAGTTTAGTCAACCAGTTAAGCAATCGAGCAGTCCAGCAGTCGACCAGTGAGGTGACTGTGAATATAACCCATTGCTACGAAAGCATGATGTCCTGTCAGCAGCCTGTTTTTAGTCTATACCTATAAATAAGGATTTCTGTCTGTCTGTCTGTCTGTCTGTCTGTCTGTCTGTCTGTCTGTCTGTCTGTCCGTATGTTCCTTATAGAATCGTAAACTACTGAACCAGCCCGCATGAAAATATGCATGTAGAGGTTTTTTGGGGCCAGGAAAGGTTTTAGTGATGGTTAGAAACCCCTCCCCCCATTAAAAGGGGGGGCTCCGATACAAATGAAACACAAATTTCTCCATAACTCGACAACTAATCAAGCAAATAGAACAAAATTTGGCATGTGGGTGTTTTCGATGACAAGAATTTATTCTATGGTAAATTGAGACCCCTCCCCTCTTTATAAGGGGAATTATAACTCCTCTCCTCTTTAAAAGGGGGGGCTTCCATACAAATTTCCTCATAACTCGAGAACTAATCACACAAATGGAACCAAATTTGGCATGTGAAGGTTTTCGAGGGCAAGAATATTTTCTATAGTAAATTAGGACCCCTCCCCACTTTAAGAGGGGGGGCTCCTGTACCAAAGAAACACAATTTTCCTCATAACTCGAGAAGTAATTAAGCAAATGGAACCAAATTTGGCATGTGGGTGTTTTTGGAGACAAAAATTTTTTCTATGATGAATTGGGACCCCTACCCGTTTTAGGAGGGGGGGATCCTATACACATGAAATACAAATTTCCTCATAACTGAAGAACTAATCAAGCAAATGGAACAAAATTTAGCATGTGAAAAATTTTGAGGGCAAGAATATTTTCTATGGTGAATTAGGACCCATCCCAACTTTAAAAGGGGGGGCTCTTATACAAACGAAATACAAATTACCTCATAACTCGAGAACTAATCAAGCAAATGGAACAAAATTTGGCATGTGGGAGTTTTTGGAGACATTATTTTTTTCTATGATGAATTGAAACCCCTCCCCACTTTAGGAAGGGGGGCTCCTATACAAAGGAAATGCAAATTTCCTCACAACTCGAGAATTAATCAAGCAAATGGAACCAAATTTGGCATGTGCAAGTTTTCTAGGGCATGAATATATTCTATAGTGAATTAGAACCCCTCCCCACTTTAAGAGGGGGGGCTCCTATACAAACGAAATACAAGTTTCCTCATAACTCGAGAACTAATCAAGCAAATGGAACCAAATTTGGCATGTGAAAGTTTTCGAGCGCAAGAATATTTTCTATGGTGAATTGAGACCACTCCCAACTTTAAGAGGGGGGGCTCCTATACAAACGAAATACTAATTTCCTCATAACTCGAGAACTAATCAAGCAAATGGAACCAAATTTGGCACGTGGGTGTTTTTGGAGACAAAAATTTTTTCTATGATGGATCGGGACCCCTACCCACTTTAGGAGGGGGGGCTCCTATACAAATGAAATTCAAATTTCCTCATAACTCGAGAACTAATCAAGCAAATAGAACCAAATTGGGCATGTGGAGGTTTTTGGAGGCAAAAATATTTTCTATGGTGAATTAGGACCCCTCCCAACTTTAAGGGGGGGTGCTTCTACACAAATGAAATACAAATTTCCTCATAATTCGAGAACTAATCAAGCAAATGGAACCATATTTGGCATGTGGGTGTTTTTGGAGGCAACCATTTTTCTATGATGAATTAGGACTCTTACCTTTTTAAGAGGGGGGGCTCTCATACAAACGAAATACAAATTTCCTCATAACTCTAGAACTAATCAAGCAAATGGAACCAAATTTATCATGTTGGTGTTTTTGTAGGCAAGAATATTTTCTATGGTATATTTTCTATGGATTTACCCACTTTAAGAGGGGGGGGGGGGCTCCTATACAAATGAAAAATAAATTTCCTCATAACTCGAGAACTAATCAATCGAATGGAACCAAATTTGGCATGTGGGAGTTTTAGATGGCAGAAATTTTTTCTATGGTGAATTACGACCCCTTCCCCTTTTAAGAGTTCCTTATAACTTGAGAACTAATCAAGCAAATGGAACCAAATTTGGCATGTGGGAGATTTTGGAGTCTTGAATTTATTTTACGATAGTTAGAGACCTCTCACCCCTGTGGTAGGGGGATGTGGACTCTCATACAAATAAAACAGAAATTTTTGCGAAACTCAAAAACTAATCGAACTCGAGAAATTCGAGACTCTTCCATAAAACATTAGTCAATACAAGACCACAAAAACTATCTATAGTAACACTAGATCATTCAGGACGAGACGGTCGTGAGTGTTGCCGGTGACCCGCCGTCGGAAGCGCCGCCCACTGGGGGCTTGCAAAACTCGAGATTGTGACAAAGATCATCCGAGATTCATGATTTATGTACAACACAGGTTAATTTGTGGCAATACGAAGTTTGTCGGGTCAGCTAGTTACCTATAAACCTCTTATGACATCCTGTTAGAGACCTGGTTTTGGTTACAGACAAGCTTCTTATGTATTGTATATAGATGTGAACTGGTAGAAGTGATAAATTCACTTCACTTCATAATTCATCTGCAATGTTACCAAAGCACGAAAATATTTTATTTATTTTTAAATACATTTGAGTGTCACGTAAAATCGAAAACTAGCAGCAGGCCTATTTTCGGTTTATTAAACGGCAGTCTGAATTTCCCAAATAACGGTGAAACCATGATGAGAACGCGTCAGACCGTGCCCGTCGCACGCGGTGATCTAGTGTGCTATGTGTGATGTATGAATTCATGCAGTTTTCAGATACTGAATTGACACTCAACACGTTGCATTAGAAACTAGATTGCACCGAAATGAAAAGAAATAGGCGTCAAAACACATCAAAAAACAAATTGTACAACGGCACCAGAGCTTCAAATTGAGAGATGAAAGCAATCAACTTTATTACGCCTTTTTAAGGAAAATTGGACAGTGAAGGAGGCACTCATGCAAATGCTGTGAGTAACGAGGCTTGTCAACCTTGACCGTCTGTTTCCATGCCAGGGACAGTTCTCGATTGCTCATCCAGGTGTGTGGTTGACCTTCCGGTTAGAAGTAGTTCACGACAGCGTTTGATATGGAGACGAGACTGGGTAGCGCGGCCCTAGTAGTACAACCTACTTAAAGCAAATTCCAACGAAAAATTAAGAAGGTGTGGAAGACTATGTACGGCGAGGCCCAACTTTACCAGCGCGGTAGAGCGACTAATGTGCAGGGATCGGCTTTGTAGTGATTGGTAGAATGCATGGTCGCGTAAGGGATTGGAATACGATCAGCGAAAGGATGTAAATTTTGAGAATAAAAAGCCGTTTGTTCAATTACACCATCATGCGCACCACGCGGGATGAGCTGATCACGAGTTTGAGGAAGAAAAAACACGCAAGAAAAAGGACAAAGATCGTGAAGAGCCAGAACAACTATCCTACAGGGTCACGAGCATGTTCTATGAGAGGGTGAACTAATCTTGTAAAGAATACACACCAAAGTCCGAAGGAGCTTGTGGGTTTTCTCGAAACGCGTCAGCACGTAACATGTAACATGGTTGGTGAAAGGCTAGATGATGCGCAACATAGACCCCATAGTGATCCTTAGCCTCTTATCCAGCAACTCCTGTAGCTACCTCCTCCTGGTACCAGCCGCAATACCAGCAACATTAGCGGAGATCGAGTAAACAAACCCCGATGAATACTACGGTCGTGTATCGACACAGAAGGAGGCACTGTTATGTTTCAGCACTTAAAATGGCAGTAACGCAACCTACCTAAATCCATTACTATGGAAATTCAAGCGAATACGGATCGGAATATTTGGCAACGACCTGGGCGACGAGCCAAGCAAGACGAATGGAAACTTGGTACTTGGAACTGCAGATCACTAAATTTCGTAGGTGGCGACCGGGTGCTGCTCGAACAGTTTGAACCCCGTAAACTCGGCATCGTAGCTCTGTAGAAAATCTTACGCAAAGGAGAGAAGATTTAGAAGATCCGCGACGGAAAGGCCTAGTTTTACAAGAGCGGCGGAACTACCAACGAACAGGGAACGGGATTTGCAGTGTTAGGCAGAATGCAGGATCGTCTGATAGATTGGAAGGCGATCAACGAGAGAATGGGAGGACAAAAGGCCGTTTCTTCAATAACCGCATCGTTAAATAGCACTGTCCACACGAAGGCAGACTCGACGATGAGAAGGAAGCGTTCATTGCGCGGCTGAAGGCAATGTACGCCAGCTGCTCGCCACAGGACATCAGGATCGTCATCGGGTATATGAGCGCCCAGGTTCAGGTCGGTAGGGAAGAAATGTGTAGACCGGTCAGACAGACACGTCAAAGCCGTCCTCCTCGGCTGAACATCAGGCAGCTAGATCTACGGGCGAATATTGGTTGAGGCACTGCCTTCTTCCGAGGAGCTAGGTGCTCCAAATCTTGAAGACGGTTGGGGTAGAATACGCTCGGCCATCGGAGAGACCGTTACCATCGGAGAGACCGTTACCATGGCACTAGGTGAAGAGAAAAAAATTGCTTGGAAAAATTATCTGCGCATTACTAAGAGAGAACTTGACAAAATACCGGCAACTTAGGAATCAGAAGACCACGATGCTGAGGAGTAAAAAGCATCAAAATGAGGATACAGATCGTGAAGAATTAGAACAACTCTTCCGAGCTAATGACATGCGCAAGTTTTATGAGAAGGTGAACCAAACTCGTAAGGGCTACACATTAAAACTTGACAAGTGTAGGAACATGGGAGGAAGTCGTATCACAAATGAGCGCCAAGTGGCCGACCGGTGGAAGCAGTTCTTCGATAAACACCTCAACGGCGAAGTTGCGGAACGGAATTTAACCTAGGAGTGCCCATGGAAGATAGTAATGTCACAGCATTTGATATACACAAGAAGTCAAACGAGAAATCGGGTTGTTGAAGACCAATAAAGCCGATGGTAAGGACTGCCTACTGACAGAGCTTTATAAACATACTCGAGAAACGAGAACGGCTGGGAGCCATTCTACACTGGGTTATTTTCAAGATTTGGGAGGAGAAGCTATCGGAGGAATGGATGGAAGAAGTGGTTGGTCCCATTGACAAAAAGGGTGATCGGCTCGACTGCTGCAACTAATAACGCATAACGCTGGGTAACGCCGTCTACAAGGTACTCTCTCAGATCCTGTTACGCTGGTTGTCAGCGGTTGCACAGGGTTTCGTAAGGAATAACCACGTGCCACTACGAACCATATTTTAACCATCCGACAGATCTTGTACAACGTACTTACGCATCACATCTTTATTGATTTCACAGCAGCATACGATACAGTTGATCGAGACCAGCTATTGCAGATGATGCACTAACACGGTTTCCCGGATAAACTAACGCAACTAATTAGAGTTTCATTGGATCGAGTGATGTGCGTCGTGCGCATCTCAGGGACACTCTCGAGTCCCTTCGAGACGCGGAAATGGTTGAGACAAGGTGACAGCTTATCCTGCAGGCTGTTCAATATAACTCTTGAGGGCGTGATCCGACGAGTGGACATCGAAACGAGAGTCACGTTTTCACCAAGGGTAGCCAATTCCTAAACTTCGCAGATGACTGTGATATCATAGGAACTCTGTGACGTCGGAGGCAGTCTACGCCACAATGAAAGCGGAGTTAAGGAGGATTGGGCTAAAAATAAATGCGTCTAAGACGACACACGTGGCAGGAACAGGCCTAAAGGAAACATACAACGGTTACCATCGTTGACGGCGACGAACGAGAATTAGTAGATGAGTTCGTGTACTTGGGATCGCTGGTGACCGTGGACAACAACACTAGTAAGCAGATCCAGCGACGTATTCAAGCGGGAAATCGGTACAAAATAGTGTACAAAACCATTATTAGACCGGAAGTTCTTTGTGGACTAGAAACCGTGACGTTGCTCACGGAGGTCATACGCGCCCTTGCCGTGTTAGTGCGAAAGGTACTGCGGACGATATTTGGACGAGTACAATCTGAAAACGGATCTGAAGTGGCGGAGGTGTATAAATTACGAACTACACGACACTGTTTAGAAAGACTCCCATCACACATCTGAGGAAATTCGGTAGGTTATGAAGGGCCGGATACATCGTAAGGACGCCGGACGACAATGTGACGAAAACATTTCTCTTCAACAACCCCTTCGGCACCAAGAACAGAGGGGCTCAACGTGCAAAATGGCTCGACCAGCTCGAAAGTGATTTGCAAGTTCTGAAACGACTGGGAAATTGGCAACGAGTGGCCCAAGATCGAGTTGGTTGAAGATGACTGCTTGGAATAGCACGAGCCACCCTGGCTCTATGCTGCTGGCAACAACTTCGAAGACGACAAACATGTCGCTTATCTTAGAGTAGCTTTGATGCGGCTAGTCATTATTTTGTCTGGTAAACCATTTTCGTGCATTATTTACCAGAGTTTCACTGAATTATAAGCTGCCTTGGAATCCGCGAAAATGTAAGGCGTGGGTGCGTTGTACTCCCAGCATTTCTGTAGAATTTGCTGGAGTTTAAACATTTGATCCATAGTAAGACGGACCCCCATATAGCTCGCCTGGTATTGTTTTACGAAATCTATTACTATTAGAGATAGACGACATAGCAAGAGCACCTTGTAGGTGGCATTCATCAGCGTAATACCGCAGTAATTACAGCAATCAAGCTGATCGTGCTACTTCTACCGCTGCTTCCATCCCTCATCGCAAATCCTAGAAATTATCGAATGAAGTGCCGTTACTGGCGGTTTCTTGCAATGCTGAGTTCTGGTGAGACTTTGTCCTTTCCGGCGGTTCTATTAATTTTCAGTTGTTATATTTCTCGCCGGATCTTTTCTATGTTGGGAGTCGGGACCCTATTACCGTTTCTGAACACTTTCAGGTAAATTTCCGTTCCGCCTACTTTTGTTATGTCGTCATTGAGTTGCGCTTAGGTTTTCCTCTATGTCCATACATATGTCCGACTACTACTTTTTCAGGTTATGTCTAACTTGTTAATCAATTTACTCATAAACTTTCCAAGAGTATAACGCAACAACTTGTTCCGATTATAACCACTGCTGAATCTGCAGCTCAATCTTTATTTTGTACTCCCAGTCGATGTTTGGTATCTGAAAGTGTTTACCTTTAACTAGAAACAGGTCGGTGTAAAACAAAGGCTCTCCATTTGCAATCATTCCCAAATTCAGTATTTAGGTTTGGCGTGGAGTCATACGAGTTAGGCAAAGCTTAACTCAGCAAGACTATCGCCGTAACATGTCTAAGAATAATGGAAATAGACTGCATAATTCAACCTTAGTTTCTATTATCTTCCATTCCAGCGTCCAAATGGATTTGCGAATCCAGTGCAATCTTTTTTGTGCAGTAAATCTATACTATATTGCAATAAGCACATCGTTTGTTTTGCTACTGCTACTGACACAAAGTCGAATGGAATGGTGGTCTCGGTTAAAAAATTGAAAGACAGATTGGAGTCTTCGAGTCGACGAAATCCACGGCAAGCTCTGGCAATCCAGTTTAACAGCTTATCTACCTACCTACCTACCATTCAAGCCATTCATTCGCTTGAATTCAGCGCGCTTATATACTTACTTCCACAAGGCTGGGTCCGAGATTCGCGGTGTCCTGGAATGGTGTCGGATCGCCACAGAACTCGAACGATTTGGAAATATGCTATCGTCATGAACAGGAGCGGTAGTCTAGAAAGTAGAAAAAGAAAAGAAACAAGATATATACTCTATATTACTAATAATACAGACAGTCATAAAAAGGAGACTGCTTTAAATTGGCGTTGTAGAGCATACCCACTAGGGTGGTCCCTTTTTTACATTTGTGCTCAGTGCACATGCATTTCGTGACGGTTTGGACATTATCTGGTAAAAATTACGGTAAATTACGTATCTATTGAACTGTGTAGTAAGTGTGACAAAGATGACAAGTAGTTTCCTCAGGATTAGCAAAAATATGAACAAAAAGAATTAAATCGTATCAAGCTTGAAATAGTAAAAGCTCAACAATAATAAAGGTAAAGATATAAATAGAGTCAAGCTTGTGGCTGTTAAGCAACCAACTGATGCGAGTGCCTTTTACCATTGTTATTACGGAGTGAAAAAGGATTCACTTTAGTTATGGTCTCAGTAGTGCGTTAGTCTCTAGATTGTCTATTTTGGTATTCCAAGAGGTTGCAGTTTGTATATCACGCAGTTCGAAAACGACTGCTGCTCGTAGGAAGCAAAACGAGGTGATGACTATGGCAGTTGAGCCAGAGCGAGGTGATGACGACAGCGAATTGCTCTGCGTGGGGGGTGGTTATGGTCATCATTGAACGACGTCGCTACCGCTAAAGGATGCTTTTGAGATGGTTTGCCTTCTCTTTATTTGCGCGCCGGCTAACCATTTTTCGCTTCAACATTGGATTGTTTTCCGCTTGTGTGCCGAGCGGAATGGAAAAAAGGAAAATGATTATTATGGCAGTAATTACGAGTGTCATTACTGTAGCAAACAGATTGCCGAATTGTGCTTAGTTAACGTAATTATCGTGATTGGGTAGAAAACGTGACCGGGCGATAAACTCTAGGATAAATTTTGGTATTCAAGTACTCACATAAGATCTAGAGAAATATTAGGTTCCCTCCTGTGCTTATTTTTTTTGTTTTCGCTGTTAGATCGGATTACTCTTTGTTACCCGATATTTTCATACCTGCCGGCAATTACAGCTGTATCACTATTATTCTAGTTGTAATGCACGCTTCCGATTGGCTCATTACAAGAAGATGACGAGCTTACTACATCAATTTAGTACATCACCAGGAGGTTGGTTAAGTTTGTAATTTGTTTTTACATTACTTTTAGAAACAAAATCATTAATAATTGCTACTGAAAGTGCTGTACTCTGACAGGAAAATGAATAGAAAATATCGAGAGTAGAGAATGCAATTGAGCGAGTAATTATCCCGTTTTAACTTATCACGGCCGCCCGCGGTGGCATGACCTTCAGCGTTTTCTTTTACCGGTAATCCTACCGGCGCGTGATCGGTGGCTTAGGGGCGAATGCAGACGCGGCTTCCATGACGACAACGACCGGCTGATTGCATTTGCTGAGCAATCACTCAACCCGAGCCAGACCCGAGAAGTGGTAATAAAATATTAAATTAAAAATGAGGGAAAATTTATTATTCGCCCTGTCCCTTGGTTGCCAGGACTGCCGACTGCTGGGAGGGAAACTACACCCACAGCCACACTCCGGCCCGACCGGGTCCGATCCGTTGCTGATTGGTGATGATGAGAAGGTGACGGACGGGCAAAAAATGAAACAAAACGGATAAGTCGAAGCGATATTTATCCGCGTCGTGAAACTGTACTGCAGCTGTGCCGCTTGCAGGATCAGAGAAATACAGCGGATGTTTTGCTCTGGCTTGAAAAAGTGTTGTTATTCACGTTTAAAATCCTGTTCATTTTATTATACTGTCACTACTACAGTTGCTTGTGATTGGTTTAATCGGAACGTGGTGTTAACGATTGATTTGCTTTCGAAAGTTTCATGGACTTAATCAGTGTAGCCGACTGTTTTAAATGCCAACTGCTAAGTAAATTAATTTTAGCAGGATGTTCTGGGATTAGTTTAAAAGTAAATCCTTTGATCAATTAATTATGAAGCAGCTTTTCGGGGGTTCTAGGAAATTTCAAATCGATAGGATTCAGTATTATTTTGCATTAATTTGTGGTTTTCGGAAAATTACCATTCGCAGTTGGCGTAAATTTCCACAAAATAAATTAAATTTAAACCTGTTTAGACAGAATTATGTCAACAATTATAACTCACTGTTGAATTAAAGTAATGAATGGATTTATCAAGATTGTAATGTCAACCGATACTTACGAGTAGAGGAATACAAATTTTACTATGTAGAAGGTTTTTTCCTTTTCCTTGTCCCATGTGGCCACGCATTGGGTGAACAGTTTGATGTCGAAGCGTAACTTTTTCCGTCGGGTCGTCAGCACCAAAAACTCCGGAAGGTCTGCAAAGGTACAGAGAAGGACAGCATGAGAGCGTGGATTATGGCTTGATATGGGTTACTTTTCATCCCGCAAACATAATTGATTTTACTTCTATCCCATCAACAAGGCTTATCATTAATTCGGTTGGTAAATATAAAATTCGTTGTTAGATATATTAAGTTTAATGTTCGTGGCTTTTCAGCAAAAATGATGAGTGTAATATATATCTGCATAATATATTTAGGTTTACTATTAGTAGAATATTTCATCATGCGCTCTGCTTAGCTTTTTCACTTGTGAGTTGTGATGCTAGTTTTTGAATATCCTAATTTATAGATAACTGTTTGCGCGACGTTAGGCATACGTACGTAAGGCATACGGACTTTAGGCATACGAACATTGGGTATAATGGACGTTATGCATAATGGAGGATAGGTGTAATGGACGTTTGGCATAATTCACAGAACTTTGCTTTCCTATAGTAGAGGTAGTACAATGTGGCAGGCCGCAGTGGGCTGGGTACGTGGCCAGAATATCAGACAAAAGAGTAACCAAAACTATTTTCAGCAGAGAATACGAAGGATTTCTTAAGCTTTAGGGTACTTAATAAATGCGCGTTGTCGAGGACGATGCACGTTCAGCTGGTGTACGAGGGGATTGGAGAATGACAGCCCAAGACCGATAGTACTGCAGGGCCACAGTTCGTTCGGCGCCGGATCGATAACGAACCGTCACCACTAAAGTAAGCTTTCCTATGAATACGAACTTTAGCCAATCATCGCTCCTTTATAAGACAACTAGAAGACCCGGCAAACTTCGTACTGCCACAAATTGGGCTAAATATACGATATGTAAACTTCAGATGAACTCCTGCTGCGTTTTAGAAAAAGGGATATTTTCTAGGTATAAATCAAGTTTTGCCGTTGTCTAAGGAGTTCTGCGTTTGGTTTATTAAACGCTGGGATTTCAGAGAATGTCTAAATTTAACAACTGTATTAAGTCATTAGTAAGAAATGCATATCGGTGTAAAAGTTGGTTTGCCAATCCCCGCAATATCAACAGTCGTGTTTGTGGTAGTTGCATTGAGTCTTGTTTTATAAACTCTGCTGGTTAAAAATAGTAATACTGGATGTTAATATATTTGTTGTAAAATTTGGTACGACGGCTAATATCGTCTGCTGCAACTTTGGAATTTCTCGATAATTTAAGGGCCAATTTTATATTCTGGTATGTATTCAATATCAATAGTCATCAGATTTTTTTTTTTTTTTTGATTCATAAATCTATTGATAAGAATTACCCAAAAGAATTGCATCGCTGAATCTCGATAACTGTTATTCTCAATTCTCAAAACAAACTAAATTTTATTATTCCACAAAATCAATTGATCGCTGTATTGTTCCTTTGGTAATTCACGCACTAAAACAATTTAACTTAAAAGCGTCATTTTATAAACCTTTTTACACTTCTAAAGAGTCTAATACGAAATGAAATCGACTGAAAGTTAAATACGATTGTTTTTTGTTTTGATTATAGTCACTTTAACCAGCTTGGGTCATTCGTGACTTCTGCGGGGTTGGGATTTGAACCCGGGTCCTCGGCGTGAAAGGCGTGAATGCTAACCACTACGCCGGGACTGATCCCTTAAATACGATGTATAATAGTTGCTTCGTTCACTATTTTTTTTAAATTCTAAATCATACGCTCTTACTGTTGATTTATTAGCTTGATATTCAGTTAAACCGAATATGCTCATAATCCGTTAACATATGCAAAATGTATTTTTCATTTGACGATTGGGAAGTGGCAATTTAGTGAATTTAGTGCTTAAACCTTTTGTTAACCTGCATCTTCTGGCTACGCATCCGATGTAAAAAGGAATAAAAATGATTCGTGTTTGTTTCATAAATTTGTTAAATGAATGAACGAATGAATGAAATTAACGAATTTCATTGCTGACACTTTAGGCTTGAGTTTAGGTTGATTAATAAGTTGGACCTATTGATTGGTTATTTTCTGAAATTGTAAACCCCCAAAATGTTTAATAGCATTGTTAGATGTGGCGATTTCAATGAAGGTAACCACGTGTTTGTTTGAATACGACATCGGTACTGCAAAAAATCGTACGATGATCATAGCAGCCAACGACATGGCGCATACAATGCGTTGCGGGCAGGGCTGAAAACAGTTGACAGAAAATAATGAGTTTGAAAAAAGGAAAATATCAGTTCATTATATTCCCTCGATTGTAACATCAACATCAAATCATAGCACTCAGAGATATTTGATACCTACATATCCAAAGGCTGATTTTGAATTTGCGCGCGTTTTACTTTCCCTACGCAGTCTAGTGAGCTATTTTCAGTTATCAAAAAAATCAGCATTCAACAAATGAAATGATTTTTTCAGTAACGCCTCTAGACACACAGGCAGTTAACATACATTGCGCCTATGTTCGCAAGAATTTAGTTTTAAGATTTTTTACTTAACACTTTAATTCTAATCACAATAATTGTACAACTAAACAAAAAATCTTGCTGCATATACCTAAAAATGAAATTCTAATAGCGTCTGAACTAACCATTCATGATTGAACACACAATGTAAATTATATTATAAGCACTTTTATGAACACTCTTGATACGCATAGGCGCTCCCGGAAAAAAATCATTTAGTTGAAATGAAAATGATTTTCTTTAACGTTCAGACTCAGTGATATCATGTGTGAGTTGACTGCCACAATCGCTAAAGGAAAAACAAAGTTCACATACTGGACGGCGGCGTTCACGATAGCATCCTTAATTCATTTATCAGGTAGCACGAATCATAGGTTGCTGATTTCGTAGCTAACTCATTTTGGCGCATTTTAACAGTATGATTTTGAATTTTTGCAGCTCTGGTTGCGGGTATTATATGGAAAACTAATTTTTCGAGTTTTCCTATCTTCCGAGTAAATTTTTCAACTTTTCTCGCCATAAAAACATAGCGGTGGTGGAAACGAACACAATAAAGAAAAGACGGCTCAAATCGGACGCTCCGTTTTCAAGTGATGCGCGGTCGAACTTTTTCACTTCCATTTTTATATATAAGATGAGAACCAGGGCCGCATCTACCATAAAGTCATTTGGTATAAGGCTTCTTGGTATGTGAAACATCGTTTGCCATAAAAACATTGGCGTAAGGCCATTGCAAATCAATTTCAAAGTTTTTGTCACCCCCTCTCGAACTCGAAAAATGAGTTAACGCTTCTGTCACGAAATAGAAACGGAAGTTCAAACAGTGGAATTTCCGAAACTCGGCCAAAAAATTTTTCTTTCGTTTTTGTCTTTTAGTTCGTAGATTTTTGCATGAAAAATAACAACGTATTTAGCAAGAAGCAAGAGTAGATTTGGATTTCACGTTTAAACTTTAAATAAAAATGCCTAAAATCCATATATTTTTTTGCTCGATTAAAAAATTCTCTTTGTTTTTTTTCGCCACCCCCCCGTTAGTGGCCCAACACCGGAGGGACAAAAACTTTTTTAAATATTTGTGACGGCCTAAATAAAAGGGACCATTTGGCATAATTCCGTAAAAATATATTAAGATTTTTCATAGATGATTCAGGGCGAGTAGGCCACAGACCGGGAATGTTGCTCATTTGTTTAGGCTTATTCGTTTTCCTACACTCTGAAATGATTCTACCTGTAAATAGGTCGGATTTAGTTAAAGGTAGGTTGAAACTACTCAAAATGCCCTTAAAGTGTACTACTTCCAAGAACCTGTTTTATATAATGAACGTAATTGTTTTATCTAAAATGCTACGGTGACCAAAATATACATTAATAATAGTAGCACAACTATTGCACTCAAGTACTTTTTTTGCACGGTTTGTTTCTTCGATTATTAAGAACAGAGAAACTTAGGGGCCATTTATTTATTTCTCAATACATTTGGGAGAAGCCCGAGATTCGTCACGTAGTTTGTAAATAGTCCCTCAATTGTACCGTTCTTGAATAATCGAAAATAACAAACCGTGTAACAATAGACTTGAGTGTACTGATAAAAAAATGTTTTCATACGACCATGTGTGTTTCGGTCATTCGTGTTTCGGCCGTTTATAATTCGGCCATTTGAATTTCGGATATTCGTAGGAAATTCGACTCACCCTATTATGAAATACTTTTTTAAGCTAAGTCGATTGAACCTAATGCAAGCTAACGGCAGATTGCCTTATGTTCGTTATGTCTATTATGACTACATTTTATGCCTTTAGTCATTAATGCCTATCGTCCATTAGGCCTAACATCCATTATACCAAATGTATTTATGCCTAACGTCCGTATGCCTAATGAGGTACACTCGTGATCTTTAGTAGGGTCGTAGTGTACCATTCCCAAGCAGCACTTATTTGGCACTTTTAGTTGCAGCAACTTATTAACGACTAAAATTAGTCACAAATCGGTTGCCACAACCGGATTGTAACAACTGTGCTACTAGGGTTGACCAAACTGGCTCCCGTCATAGGCGCTATTTGTGAAAAGAATGACCAATAAGTTTACGATAAAATTGAATTACAGAAAAATGTTTGACAAGCAAGGATAACGACAACCAGGATAACCCAGGATTAGGATAAAATTCAGTGGGGTCTAAACTAAGATGAGTAAAGGTAGGTGGGGCAAGACCACCACATTAAGCAAAAACGCCTGTGTAAAAAAGGTTGTGGCTCAATTTCTAATTAATCTGCTTTAAACGAACAATTGATCTACTACCAACATGTAAAAAATAAAAACATAAATACCTATCTGTAAAGATTTTCTATTTTTATTGCGTTTATTACGGCGGGTCATTTTTTGACATTTCAAATTGTTATGATTGATAAACCAGACACATATTATTCTTGGATTGCTAAGAAAATTTGCTATATTGTCATAAAAAATGTTTATTCTAGGATGCTGATGAACGATGATTCTAGAGTGATGAATTATTGAAAAAAGCTATATCCGAGAAAGTTAGAAAATTTTAGAAAATATTGCTGATTTCGTAATTGGGTAGAAACACAATCCATAGGGGAAACAAAGTTTTTTATTTGCATTTATAGTCAATCGGCTCAGTCATAACATGAATCGTAAATAATCGTAATTAATCGTAAAACAAATGTTTGAAGAAGTCCAGGTCACTCCAGGTCATTTCCAATTGTCTCGGACAGTGTATAAAAATTCATAACTCTTGAACCAAACATTGTAAACCAAGTGTTTTTGCAATGTAAGCAAAGTTTTTAGAAATGTAGCTTTGGACTTGTTTTCAAATATTTTTTCTCTTCTTCTCACTTTATAGCCTTTTACGGATATAATATTTTAATTTCAAATTAGCGGTCTTTGTTGTTTCTGATTTATGGTCGAAAAATTCTATATTCTTGAATACCTACTTCGGTGATTCATTGCAGAAAAAATGGGCAGTGAGAAATATGAAAGAGGAATACGAGAAGTGTGGAGTGAAAAGTGAGCAACGGGAAGTGTGAAACGAGAAGTGCGAGAAGTAAAAAGCGTGAAGTGAGACGTGGTAAGTGAGAGGCGGGAAGCGAGAAGCGGAAAATGAGAAGCGGGAGGTGAGAAACCGGAAGTAAGAAACGAGAAGTGAGAAGCAGTAAGTGAGAACCAGGAAGTGAGAAGGGTGAAGTGGGAGTGAGAAGGGAGAAACGGGAAATGAAGCGGGAAATGAGAAGCGAGAAGTGAAAAGCGGGAAGTGAGAAACAGGAAGTGAGAAACAGGAAGTGAGAAACAGGAAGTGAGAAACAGGAAGTGAGAAACAGGAAGTAAGAAACAGTAAGCAAGAAAAAGTAAGTGAGAAACAAGAAGTGAGAAAAAGGAAGTGAGAAACAGGAAGTGAGAAACAGGATGAAAGAAGTAAGAAGTAGGAAGTAGGAAGTAGGAAGTAGGAAGTAAGACGTAAAAAGTAAGAAGTAAGAAGTAAGAAGTAAGAAGTAAGAAGTAAGAAGTAAGAAGTAAGAAGTAAGAAGTAAGAAGTAAGAAGTAAGAAGTAAGAAGTAAGAAGTAAGAAGTAAGAAGTAAGAAGTAAGAAGTAAGAAGTAAGAAGTAAGAAGTAAGAAGTAAGAAGTAAGAAGTAAGAAGTAAGAAGTAAGAAGTAAGAAGTAAGAAGTAAGAAGTAAGAAGTAAGAAGTAAGAAGTAAGAAGTAAGAAGTAAGAAGTAAGAAGTAAGAAGTAAGAAGTAAGAAGTAAGAAGTAAGAAGTAAGAAGTAAGAAGTAAGAAATAAGAAGTAAGAAGTAAGAAGTAAGAAGTAAGAAGTAAGAAGTAAGAAGTAAGAAGTAAGAAGTAAGAAGTAAGAAGTAAGAAGTAAGAAGTAAGAAGTAAGAAGTAAGAAGTAAGAAGTAAGAAGTAAGAAGTAAGAAGTAAGAAGTAAGAAGTAAGAAGTAAGAAGTAAGAAGTAAGAAGTAAGAAGTAAGAAGTAAGAAGTAAGAAGTAAGAAGTAAGAAGTAAGAAGTAAGAAGTAAGAAGTAAGAAGTAAGAAGTAAGAAGTATCAGGTATCAGATATCAGTACTTGTGGCTTAGGCTTAGGTAAAAAGTTAGAAGAAAGAATTAAGTTAAGTAACCACTTGATCTAACATCTCGCGTCTATTATGTATTTTGGTAGTACGCCTTCAATTCATTACGTCTCACGTCTATTAGACCTGACGTCTGAATGCCTTATCTTATTGTACCTTGCGTCCGTGTGACTATCGTCCGTAAACCACGTGTCCCGTCCTCATTCGTTCCAATTCGAATATTCGGATTATTATTCTGAATTGTATGGTATACCTACACAACACACCAAGTTCTAAGTAGAAGTTAGAGCCTTGTTTCAGTATAACCAACGTCGGAGGCACCACTAACAGTCGATCCGTGTTGTTGTTCGCGCAGAAACCGTATTTTTTTTTATCAAATATCGATAAAATATCACATAAAGTACGGAACGTGCTGTAATAGAGCTATTGCTGCTTGTAGAAAAAAATATGCAATCAACCTGGAAAAGGTACCGTGGTTTCAGGAGGAATTACCTGAAGCTACTGAAAAGGTACTGGATAAAAAGCAAACATTGCACTATTTATGGTAAATAAAATTTAACGTTGGCACTGTAATATTTCGTGTTCGCAAGTAAACCGTAACTATGTGGCAGCTCGGCAGCTTGCCAGTCACAAATGGTACGAGTGTACGAGTGAACTAACAAAGAACGCGATGCGTTCATCGGATTCTTTTTTTGCACAAACGACAAGTAAGTACCTACTGCCAAGCACTGGATTAAGCATCCGACGTGTACCGTTGGGCTCTGTTTTTCTCGTTGTTTATGTACAAAGTTTTCAAATCAACTAGGTAGTACTTGGCCAAATTAAAAGCGCAAAAATTATGTTATTTTAACAAATCTGTTTTAACTATTTTTATTATTATGACACTGTATTATTTTCTTCTATAGTAGAGGATTTACTCCTGTTACAGAATACTTCCTATTGGAGATTCGGTTGTAGAAAATGATTGGAAAGAGTCTCTCGTATATTTGGTGTTTTTGATTGAAAAAAACTATTTCAAAATAATCCCGATCGAGTTGCTTATCCCCCCATTATTGGTACACGAGATCTGAAAGTAAGTCTTATCGGCTTCAAATGGATAATGATAAGGCCCCCAAAATAATTTTCCAGCAAACTATGCCTTATGTTTGCGCCTAAATATTTATGAGCAACCGTGCGTCTCCATAAGTGCGATGTGATGGAGACGCTTTGTATTTTAATCTAAATAAGTTGCCGTAATTAGCATCAAATGTTCAAAAGTCCATTTATAGAACAGGATTGCATGAAATCTTATTTTATCTTAACATTCATTTATAGGTTTAAAATACAGTTTCGTGTCTACTCGGTATGCGTAGAACTATCAAGCAATTTAAACCGACCTACCTTATGTCGAACCATCTACAAATATGAATGAACGTTTTATTTGCATAAACGATTGTATTTCTTATGCCTCAACATATTTGATCAAGGAGCAAAAAATCAAAATCTAGAAGTTAGGAATTTGCATAAATCTGATCTTATTAAGTCTCCGGTTGCATTTCTTATGCTTTAACATATTCAAATCAGCAGGTATCAAAATATAAAAATCGAGAAGTTAGGAATAGCAACACCAATGCCGCATTTTAGTTTCAACACTCTTTTGCACTCTTTGTTCGTGAAGGAAACTTGCTGCAAGTCTCAAGAAAGTACCTTGAATCGTGTTGAATGGAAATCATTGTTTGCAACTTTAAAACTCGGTAAAAGCAGTTAGCGCAATCTACCGCAATAAAGACTGTCGTACCGTATTTATTTTTGATTCAGTTTTCTCTGTGGTTTTTTACGGATCTTTTCGGAAAGATTATTTCTGTGGTTTGCCGGTAGATAAATAAACGATTGTAAATATTTTATTGTGGGCCTGTTTCATGAAACTGGAACCAATTTTATCCTGGAACCCATTAACTTATCGGTCAGTTATAGAATAATTGCGTAAGCGTGATTGTTTCACTGCTTCTCGCAATATCTGAACTTAATATAATTTCTGCCACTCTCGCATTACCCGCTTCAAGTGGCAATTCTAGTTGAAAGCTAACCCATTATTGTTTGCAGCGAAACACCCACTTAGACTGTTATCCTTGTGACGGCATACCGGCTAGAAGGAGAGAATCGAGAAGAATCAAATGCAATGCACTCAAGATCTCATGGCTTTCACCATTGATCTTTTATACTGTGAAACCAATCAACGTTTTGAGCTTAGCACTATCCCCGAAGACTGAAATGGTTTGCTCCATTTCGAACAATCGTAAGTCGGTGTCTATTTGACAAATGATTTCTACAGTTCGCTCTGAGGAGAATCACAAACCGGCCATTTTCCACCTGCAAGGGGAAAATCATTTCTGCCAGTGACGGTGACAGGATTTGCTGTACGTACTTATGGCAAATGGAAATGGAAAAACTTTCTCTTGTTGAATTGTTACTTGCAGTGAATAACACAGTAAAAAAAAACAAACTACTTCCGTAAGTGATATATTTGTTTATATCATTAAAGAGATTTTTAACTGTTTCTCGGAAGATGATCAACCTTGAACTTGTCAACCTTTCACCAAAGTTTAGTTTCACACACAACAAGGATTCAGCGGCGTGACGAGCAATAGTTATCTCATCTGACGCACACGCTATGTTCGGTTGGTTCACCATTTTTCTATCCGGTTAGATTTTGTTTGTCTTCAGTTCACCAGCACCACCCACAAGCGGGTCGGACGGAAAAAACAGTGATTCGTTTGCATAAATTTACATCTACCTTCGCACTGTTTCCGACGCTCGTGTCATATTCTGTTTGCCGCTAAACGGGTGACTGCTTCCGTTGGGAAAACTCCCCGAACACCCGGCACAGCAGCGAGCGCTTTGTTGAGTTATTCTTATGATCTACGGATGAAATTTCGGCCGAAGGGGACGAATTGTTCGGTCACACAAAAAGACTGTCGGTCCGATATAGTTGTTTATGCAATGTTCGGACGGCGAGTTAAAAATGTATGAAGAATGTTGTTCGTCCAGTGTCAGCAAACTGGCCCGTGAAAATGAAAATTATGATGAGCCAGCAGCAAATTGTTTATTCATTTGTTTTCCGTTGCTCAGTTTCGTTTTTCCCCATCTGAGGTACGGCATGAAAAAAGTGAACATCGATCAATTTTTGTAATCTCAACTTTTGATAGCAGGCTCCATCGTCGGAAGCGGGTTAATTTTTTTCTGTATGTTTAAATCGTAAATGAGCAATTCCACGTGAACTGAAGTAAACTTTTCTGATTTGGATTAAAGTTTGCCTAATTTCTCATTTTTAAAAAGGGCGTTCAAATGTCTGAAAATCGTAGCTCGAAAACTATCGCCCTCACTTATCTAATCTAACTTTTTAACGCATTTGTTGGGGATTTATCCATGGGTACGAAAGGCTTCGTACCACGCCAGGACATCCTTTGAATAGTGGCACGAAGCTAGATCCGATCAGAAGAACGTAGGGCCTTCGTGTTGCTTCAACAGAGGAAGCAGACGCTTTTGCAGACACTCCTTAACTGCCCATGGATGCATAGTTGACGTAAAAACCAGAATGACCTAAATATACTTTTTCAGTCCTAGGCACTCTTAACTATGTTGTTCACATGCCCAATACTCAAACAACATATGTTTGTTCGAAAATATTCGAGAAATTTAGGAAAATTGAGCTACTCTGCTATTGGTTTCACGTAATGCTAATGGTTGACGTAATTCCCCGCACAATCAATCAGCATAGTAACCTATTTGTTTTTGTAGCTTTACGCCAAGTTATGTGAATAATCGTTCAAAAAAACAGCCTGTTTATTCGCATAAACTGGCGTTCGAATTTTTTAAACACAATAAATGAGGAATGAATCATAAAACCCAATCAGTTCTGTTTTGATCAATAAACTCTACTAAATTGACAGATTATTCGATCGAAAAAGTTTATAGCAAAGGTTATATGGCTTTAAACGTTTTTCACGATAAAAATGCGTTTTCTCAACAATCATGGTGCTGGTCGTTACGTCGACTATGCATCCAAGGGCAGTTAAGGTAGATTTGCCCGTTTACAGTCTTGGTAGTCACGCAGGGCCTACTCCGTTTATCAAATGAGCAGATAGCTTGTCAAATCAAGTATTTTTTGGCAAACTTTGAAAGTTTCTGCTTCCTTATTTCCTTCGGAACATCAAATTTGTGCTGAGCGATGTCGAACAGTAGCCCCGGGGGCTGCTGGAAGTCCGCATTGACGTGTGTCTTACAATGAGGCTCCGTCAGTATCTGGCTATACAGTTTCCGGGCCCGCGACTTTCCCACCGAATTTTGCCGTTCGTCACGATTTGGAGCCTTTTGCACTTTGTACGTATGCAGTCCCTCCCGATCATTGGTTCTCTGAACGAAAGACTTGGACAGATTAAACTTTTTGGCCACTTCCCTGACCGAAGCATTGAGGTTCTCCTTAAACGCTTCCACTACACGCTTGTAGTCCTGATCACTAATAGAACATACATTCTGACCGCATTTCTCCTTCCGTTCGGCGCTCAGAGTTTCGTAGTAACGCTTAACCACACGACTTACACTTGAGTGTACGAATGCGAGTTGTTTTCCGATGCCCCAATAAGATAGTTGAGGATTTTCCAGGTGCTTGAGCAAAATTAATTCGCGACGTTCCTTTTCGGGGTCGTCGGGTTCCTTTCAAATTTTCAAAAAACTGAGAGCGATAAAAATACACTGCAAACAATATGCTCTAAATTACTGCTATCCAAATGTTCAAATGAAAATATCCAATGGGCAATTTTCTGCAAATTGATGCAGGGCACCCTTTAGATAGATAGATAGATAGATAGATAGATAGATAGATAGATAGATAGATAGATAGATAGATAGATAGATAGATAGATAGATAGATAGATAGATAGATAGATAGATAGATAGATAGATAGATAGATAGATAGATAGATAGATAGATAGATAGATAGATAGATAGATAGATAGATAGATAGATAGATAGATAGATAGATAGATAGATAGATAGATAGATAGATAGATAGATAGATAGATAGATAGATAGATAGATAGATAGATAGATAGATAGATAGATAGATAGATAGATAGATAGATAGATAGATAGATAGATAGATAGATAGATAGATAGATAGATAGATAGATAGATAGATAGATAGATAGATAGATAGATAGATAGATAGATAGATAGATAGATAGATAGATAGATAGATAGATAGATAGATAGATAGATAGATAGATAGATAGATAGATAGATAGATAGATAGATAGATAGATAGATAGATAGATAGATAGATAGATAGATAGATAGATAGATAGATAGATAGATAGATAGATAGATAGATAGATAGATAGATAGATAGATAGATAGATAGATAGATAGATAGATAGATAGATAGATAGATAGATAGATAGATAGATAGATAGATAGATAGATAGATAGATAGATAGATAGATAGATAGATAGATAGATAGATAGATAGATAGATAGATAGATAGATAGATAGATAGATAGATAGATAGATAGATAGATAGATAGATAGATAGATAGATAGATAGATAGATAGATAGATAGATAGATAGATAGATAGATAGATAGATAGATAGATAGATAGATAGATAGATAGATAGATAGATAGATAGATAGATAGATAGATAGATAGATAGATAGATAGATAGATAGATAGATAGATAGATAGATAGATAGATAGATAGATAGATAGATAGATAGATAGATAGATAGATAGATAGATAGATAGATAGATAGATAGATAGATAGATAGATAGATAGATAGATAGATAGATAGATAGATAGATAGATAGATAGATAGATAGATAGATAGATAGATAGATAGATAGATAGATAGATAGATAGATAGATAGATAGATAGATAGATAGATAGATAGATAGATAGATAGATAGATAGATAGATAGATAGATAGATAGATAGATAGATAGATAGATAGATAGATAGATAGATAGATAGATAGATAGATAGATAGATAGATAGATAGATAGATAGATAGATAGATAGATAGATAGATAGATAGATAGATAGATAGATAGATAGATAGATAGATAGATAGATAGATAGATAGATAGATAGATAGATAGATAGATAGATAGATAGATAGATAGATAGATAGATAGATAGATAGATAGATAGATAGATAGATAGATAGATAGATAGATAGATAGATAGATAGATAGATAGATAGATAGATAGATAGATAGATAGATAGATAGATAGATAGATAGATAGATAGATAGATAGATAGATAGATAGATAGATAGATAGATAGATAGATAGATAGATAGATAGATAGATAGATAGATAGATAGATAGATAGATAGATAGATAGATAGATAGATAGATAGATAGATAGATAGATAGATAGATAGATAGATAGATAGATAGATAGATAGATAGATAGATAGATAGATAGATAGATAGATAGATAGATAGATAGATAGATAGATAGATAGATAGATAGATAGATAGATAGATAGATAGATAGATAGATAGATAGATAGATAGATAGATTCGAGTCTATATTGAAGCCCAATTTCAAGTCTTACTTTAAGTTTAACTTCTAGTTCAATTTTAAATCTAAATTAATTCAAATATAGTCCAACTTTATGATTTATAGTCGAATTTTTAGTACAAATCTAAGCATAATTTCAGTTTGATTCTAGGTCATATTTTAAGTAAAATGTTGGGTCTTCTTCGATTACAATTTTAAGTTTAATTTTGTGATTTTAACCCGAAATTTGAGATCCGGCTTCAAGTCTAAATTGGCCCAAATTAAAATCCCATTTTATGTTCAATTTCATATCTCTTTCAGATCGAAATTCAAGTTAAATCTTGTGTCCAATTCCAAGTTCGAAAATAAGTTCTAATGTAAACCTAAATGTATGTACAACGTTATATAAATTTATTAAGTGTTGCTTCAATGACCCTTCCTTGCCCTTCGCACCTTGTCTTTCCTGAGATACTATCAACCCTTTTCATTATTTTTTTCTATTGTTCCCTCCGGTTGCTCCGGTGCCCCCTTACAAGTCCTATTTCATGTTGAACCTCAAGTCCAATGTGAGTACGATTTTAAGTTTAATTTGAAGTGAAGCTTCCAGTCGAAACTGATCTACTTTCATGTCAATTTCAAATCCAATTTCAAGTTCAATTTCAAGTTTAGTTTTATGTCCAATATCAAGTCCAATTTCACATCCAATGTCAAGTTCGATTTTAAGTAAAGTATAACGTATGATTTCAAAGCCCAGTTAAGTTCTATTTCAAATCCAAGTTCAAGTCTAAATTCGAGCTCAATTTAAAATTCACCTCACAGTTTAATTTGAAGTAAAGTGTCCAGTCTACAGTGGTCCAAAAGTAAGTCCAATTTCATGTCAGATTTCATTCCAGTTTGAAGTTCAATCTCACGTCCAATTTCAAGTATAATTTTAAGAGAAATTATAAGTTCAATTTTAAGCCCAATTTAATTTCAATTTCAAGTCCAAATTTAAGCCCATTTTGAAGTCCGCTTTTAAGTTTAACTTCTAGTTCAATTTTAAATCATAGTTCAATTTCACGCTGAGTTTTAGTCTGCTTTTAAGCAAACTTTCAGCTTAATTCTAAGTCCGATTTCAAGTCCTATTTCAGGTAAAAAATTGGGTTTAATTTTGAATACAGTTTGAAATCCAATTTTATAATTTCAATCCGAATTCAAAGTCCAATTTCCAATTTATTTTAAGTCAAGCGGTTATTTTAATCTATTCGGCCCATATTTTTCCAATAGGTAAAGTTGTTGCGCCATCCATACTTCGTAAAGGTTGGTGCCCCCCCCCCATTTATGTCATTTATGTCTGAGCATGCCAGCATGTATGTACCGTGGACCCCCGTTCGTTTGACCGTTTTTAATCTGAACACTTTTTAATTTGAACTCCGCTGGTTTGCACGACGTGCAAATTAAAAATGGTTCAAATGTCATTCTCAACATGACGTTATTTGCTTATGCAGACAATGCATATAAACACGTTTTGTTTGCACTGATCTAGTTTAATCTGTTTTTCTTTCCATTTTCCCAACGATTATGATAGAAACCCGATCGGAGAATGAAATATTCGCCGCTTGCAACTGCCAACTGAATCAAACCATCAAAACAATAACAAAGAGCAGGGCGACCAGTTCATACAAGTTTCAGTATATTTAGGGTTGCCAGTTGTTGAAATTAAAAACTAACCCAGTTAGTTTGCATGAGGAATCGTTCAAAGAACGGGGGTCCACTGTATAATGTTTGTATTTGGTGAAAGTAGCAGCAAAAATAAAAGCAAATTCTTCCATATGGCGATGAAAAAGAAGAATGAATGCACACATAATGCACATAAATTTCTTATAGCGGAAGGAAATAAAATACACATTTACTGTTTATGTTTTTTCAATAGGGCTTTTAACCCCTACAAAAACCTTCTGAGAATCATTAATAGAATTCTGAAAGAATCGATTTTCATAAATTTATGGGATGGTTGGTTATACTGCTGGAAGGCATATTTTATTGTTGTCATTGTCATTGTTTGGTTTTATTTCTTTTCAAACGATTCGTAGGGGAGGGCATACATTCTCAGAACTTTTTATTTACAATTACCAGAATATATGGTGGAAAACGAAACGCAAAAATTCTAATTTGGTTATTATAATTTAAAGTTTTATTCCACGTTGACATTCGTGGAATCCAAATAATACTTTGATACTGTAAAGACCAAAATATTTAAAAACATAATCTCTCGTCGCTCCAATTTTGGTTGATTGGGCATGTTTTTTTCATTTGGTCTATAAGTGAGTAACCATAATCCGAATGCGGTCATGCGTGATGGAAATGATTTCTTAATATCATTATGAAATATGACATTAATCTTTTCAAATGCTTTAATCTGTACGAACGACCACGCAAAGCGCACACAAATCCGGTTCATCCCTTTTCAACCAACGGAACCGGACAGACAGTTTTATTATAAAGTCCACATCGAGCAAAAACTCATCATCGTTAGAGCTTTGCTATCGAAGTGACAACTTCGTTGGTTGTTAACCCTGAAAGGGCTTACCACGTAGTGCTCGAGCTTGTTTCAAACTACTCCACGTGTCTAGTGCGCGACCGAATGTTTCCGGTAGTTCCGGTACCATACCAGCACAGGACAGGACCAGGGGACACATATCGTGCAATCGTATAGCAACGTACAAGTTTGTATCGTTCACAACTTACCCGACAGGATGCCAATCAGCCAGATAACGGCAATGAAACGCCAGGCACGCTCCGGACGTGGTTTGTAGCGTAGGGGAAAGCAAATCGCGTACCACCGATCGATGGAGATGAATGTCAACGTGAGCACCGACACTGTCACCGAGACCGTCTGTGGGAAAGAGACGAGAAAAAAAACGGTATGAAAACAGATGAGAATGTGTCGTTATGTGTTGACGTTTAGAATTGACTTTCCATGCCAGCGGAATTTCCCTGATACGGGAAGATAACAGTTACTGCCGTTCCATGTGACGGACAGGTCTTCACGTCGATTATCACAACGTAATATTCAATCTATTATGTTGTTGAACCTTGTCAAGAAAGGTATCTAGGTCGATTTGTGGCTGTTGGATCGATTGCTGAATATGAGTTATTAAAGTTTACAATTTACATTTTATGCCATTTATTATTTTTCACGTTAAATGAAATAATTTGCAATTTAAAATTTATTAAATTAGTTTAGATTTAAAAATTCTTTCATTATAATATCGGTAAAATCTATTGGAAGTCGCATGAAAATGGTTTCAAAATATAATTATTTTTCAGCATAAATATTGTAAGCCTCGCTAATATTATCCTTGCTACTTTAGTTAACCCGATTTTGATATGGGTCTCAATCTACGTCAGAGTGGGGAAGACTTATCAATCATTTGTCTGGTGTTTCTTGTTCGTAGAAACCGCCATTACTACAGAACGGAATGGAAACCACCAACAGTTAAACCGGATATTAAGCAGGTCTTCAGATCTGCTCGAAGCTTTGATGATGACTAATTCAATGATTTCTAAGTTAGCATATTATTTTCTTAATTCAGATATCTGTAATCTTCTGGGGCTGTAGGTATTTTTCGTCGATATATAACATATGGCAAATTTCCTTATGGTGTCAGATAAGGCAAAAATAATTTAATATTCAACATGTGACTCGTGGCATAGAGAAAGCCAACGAAACGCCACGGTTCACATTCTGGTTTAATGTTAAATAGAGTCAATCATATAGTTAGATTTATGCACGACGCTGTAGGTAATGCTGCTCGATAGCCGTGGTGAATTGTGGTAATTCAATCATCAATTACTGCTGACCAATTGAACATTGTTCCCACGTGCACTGTAAGCTACAGTTGGTTATGTTTAATGATGTGAAGGATAATATTTTTTCATCGATTGAGCCTCTATCTGGTCTGACCAGCAAAATGTCTATCTCTATATTATTGGAATCATCATTATAAAAATACTTCTGCAAATCTCAACTTTTTTCACAGTTAAAACAAAACCACACGAGGTTGAAGTAGGCTTGCTTAATCGTTGGTAACCAAAGCAGCAGCCATGTGAAAACATTAAAGGTAGCTCTACTATTCGAAGTTTAATCTATTAATTCCTAACGACAACACTACAACAGATGAGTACCGACAGTAAAGTACTTAAATTGCTCACTTGATATATCAAAGCAACGCAAAGCAGGCTTTTGGTTGATAGGGAAAAGCAAAGTAATCAATTAAGAAGCACTTCCATCGATAACCACATGATTAAGAGGGATGATGTTGCTTCATCAGGTGACAGCTGGTTCGCTTAAGAGCCAACACTTGTACAGTACACAGTTGTATCTCGAGCCGGATTTAAAGCAAAAGTGTTTCATGAGAACGACTTTAACGTAAACCTTAAGATGGCGATGGCTAAATTTTAGATCAGGAGGATCTTGTTTGCCTACATTTTTACTCTTGTTTAACTTTTGTTAAAGTACTTGTTTACGGTACAGTACAGTACAGATACTTGAATTATTCAGTTGCTTTCATGAACACTTTGCTGTGCATGGTAAATGTTATCTTTTTTGACAAAAAAGTCAAAATAATTTTTGCTATAAATAATTTTAGAACTAATTTGAAAGTTGTGTGAGTTGCAAATCAGTATGTTTGAAGACACGAACATTATGTAATTCTTTTAAGTAGAACTTTTCTTGATTTGGCTAGGGCTAGGGCTAGGGCTAGGACTAGGGCTAGGGCTAGGGCTAGGGCTAGGGCTAGGGCTAGGGCTAGGGCTAGGGCTAGGGCTAGGGCTAGGGCTAGGGCTAGGGCTAGGGCTAGGGCTAGGGCTAGGGCTAGGGCTAGGGCTAGGGCTAGGGCTAGGGCTAGGGCTAGGGCTAGGGCTAGGGCTAGGGCTAGGGCTAGGGCTAGGGCTAGGGCTAGGGCTAGGGCTAGGGCTAGGGCTAGGGCTAGGGCTAGGGCTAGGGCTAGGGCTAGGGCTAGGGCTAGGGCTAGGGCTAGGGCTAGGGCTAGGGCTAGGGCTAGGGCTAGGGCTAGGGCTAGGGCTAGGGCTAGGGCTAGGGCTAGGGCTAGGGCTAGGGCTAGGGCTAGGGCTAGGGCTAGGGCTAGGGCTAGGGCTAGGGCTAGGGCTAGGGCTAGGGCTAGGGCTAGGGCTAGGGCTAGGGCTAGGGCTAGGGCTAGGGCTAGGGCTAGGGCTAGGGCTAGGGCTAGGGCTAGGGCTAGGGCTAGGGCTAGGGCTAGGGCTAGGGCTAGGGCTAGGGCTAGGGCTAGGGCTAGGGCTAGGGCTAGGGCTAGGGCTAGGGCTAGGGCTAGGACTAGGGCTAGGGCTAGGGCTAGGGCTAGGGCTAGGGCTAGGGCTAGGGCTAGGGCTAGGGCTAGGGCTAGGGCTAGGGCTAGGGCTAGGGCTAGGGCTAGGGCTAGGGCTAGGGCTAGGGCTAGGGCTAGGGCTAGGGCTAGGGCTAGGGCTAGGGCTAGGGCTAGGGCTAGGGCTAGGGCTAGGGCTAGGGCTAGGGCTAGGGCTAGGGCTAGGGCTAGGGCTAGGGCTAGGGCTAGGGCTAGGGCTAGGGCTAGGGCTAGGGCTAGGGCTAGGGCTAGGGCTAGGGCTAGGGCTAGGGCTAGGGCTAGGGCTAGGGCTAGGGCTAGGGCTAGGGCTAGGGCTAGGGCTAGGGCTAGGGCTAGGGCTAGGGCTAGGGCTAGGGCTAGGGCTAGGGCTAGGGCTAGGGCTAGGGCTAGGGCTAGGGCTAGGGCTAGGGTTAGGGCTAGGGCTAGGGCTAGGGCTAGGGCTAGGGCTAGGGCTAGGGCTAGGGCTAGGGCTAGGGCTTGGCTGTACGATTAATAGTTGATCTTGATCATGCCAGGCGCATAATGTAGCAGAATCAAATGTAGTTTATATAGCTGTCTTCCCAATAATAATAACTAAGCTTATTTATCACTGGAGCAGTCCAACTCATATCGAGACGAAACAGCTTCTCCTGGGAAGGCCAGATTCCAAAATGTTTCATTCTGGCCGAAATGTCACCTTGTTGTATTTGCATAACAATAACATGTTCTGCAACAGGGTGGCAAGGTTGTCATCTCTGACATTGGCCCCTGAGTCCCGAAAAATAGCCTGTTTATCCTAACGCCTATGTTAATTCGTGTAATAAAATTGGATGTTGTTCGTACTTAATGATGGTAGTTTAAGGTAAGTTAAGCGCTTTAATGCAATTTATTGAATATTCTTATTCATAAAGCATCTTATATTATGTTTCTGTAGGGTTAATTCTTTCACGATGACGATTTATACCGGTTTGGAGAAAGCGGAAAGAAAATAGATGTTCGTTACGATAAAATTCGGGCGGTTTTTTACGGACTGAAATCCAAATTAATTTCTCTCATCTATCGCTATTCATTATGATTTCAGTTTTGAGTTGTAGAGTGTTTTGTTTTTATTTATTACTACAACGATATGAGCAGATCTACTAAATAACACCGGCCGCGTATCGTTTAGAGTAAGATGCTAATAAAAGAAATGCGCTGTATGTCGAAGCACTCATCATTAGGAATAATTACGAGATATAAGCCCATTCTTGGCATCTAGAAACCAGATGCTAATTTAGGAATCCTAGCAACAAATGATCCACTTACTAGATTATATAATTAATCTCCCCCTGATTTTTGGAAATAAACATCGTCCACCATTAGATATTTGAAATAAAGAAATAAATCTCTCAACTTAGCAGTTCATTTGCTCGTTCACGTGAGTTTTTGATTTCAAATATGTGTAAAGATGCCACATCTGTGCAAACCTGAACCGGCAATTAGCTAGTTGGTTTCTTGTATATCATCGCATTTTTTTGCGGTTATTATTATAAAGTTAGGGATAGGGCTGATTCAGATTAGAAAGCTTTCTATATTTTCATGGTAGTCTTTTTCATAATATTTCTGTCAACCTACCAAAATGTGTAAATATTTTCAACACTCTCATTTACTCCACTTTACATGCCACATGCCAGTTTACTTTATATAATATATTAAAACCAATATTATTATTCTATCACGACGGCCAGGGATCTTTATTTTCAGCTGGAAATATAATATTCAATACATGAATGCTAAAGGCACCATACAATTGTGAGAAATGTGCCACTCGAGTCGCAAATGCTGATGTTTTTGCCAACCACAGGCTACCACTTAAGAAAAGCAACCACGTAAACGCTGTGGTGGCAGCCAGAGTCACGCATTCTAACAAGATTTTGCAGCTCACGTTCCACTGACGCTCAAGTTCAAGGATAACTGTTGCCGCTAGCAACAATTAAAAGTGCAATTGCGCTCAAATATCTGCACGTTGAAGGTCTCTTTATATTTTTTACAGTAGATTTCATAGGATTCCGAAAGAGGAAATTAATCCTGCTAAATAAATTCAAGCGTAATTAATTATAGTAAGCGTAAAAAATAAAATTTCTTGAGGAATAAAATCGTTGTGGCCATCTAGTGGATAAAATATTTATCTGCATTCCGACCGCAAGCTCTTCTCATCAAAAATCATTTATTGATGACACCCGACTGTCACTAATAGCTTTTAATATCTCTAATGAAATTGTGATACTATCGATCCCTTCCGTTCGTTGCAACAATAGGTCAAAGGCGAACGGTTTATTTCGCTTGCTGGACAACTGCTCCAAAAAGCGTCACAGTACGTGTCATGTAGAAGGAACCGCTATTGTCTGCCAAAGTGGAGCACATACGTCCTAGGGCAATAACTTGCTGATCCTAATATTTCGATTTAGGCGCGGCAGGCGTTCATAAAAATGAGATATTAGAGGGTTGTTAAACTTATTAGGGTGACATCTTATATTAAAAAAATATTTAAATCTTTTTATATCGGAAAATAAAACAGATAAGATACCATAAAAAATATTTTTTACCTGTTTACAAAAGTCGACAGTCTATTTTAGTCCCACACAATCACCCTAACATTTACTGGCCGTTTTGTCTATCATCATCATATAGTGAAGACGCCATCCTATGGCGCAGTTTGTTTCTATGGTGTGCCATAACCAAGGCAACGGTAGCAAAAACCAGTAAATCAGGACTGCATTAATTAATGTAGTATAAGATTAAGTTCATACAGTGTAGCCACTTTCTGCAGGCTAGCCAGTATATAAATTTTTCTATCTAGTAACTCATTATGGTAATCTCTAAACAAACTCAACATTTTATTGCTAAAAGCTAGTTTCAGGGAGATAGTTCATTGATTAATTTAACCTTCTGTCACTCGCGCCAACGTTTGTAACACGGATACTCGCGCGTTGTATATTGTACAACACTTTTTATCTCGAATATCTCGGAATCGTGGCTATATAGAAAACTACTGTCTTCAGTCTATTTTATAAGTTTGTCACCAGACGGCACTCAAAAGCGCTGTAAATTGTACATCCTACAATTGCAGCCATATACAGGTTGTTGCATTGGGAAAGAACATTTTATCATTCCTAAATGATGTAATATTCTATTGAATAGATTTTTTATAGTAGTTATCATGTTTTCTTAGATGTTTTTCACGTAAAACATAGTATGCTATCATTTCTGCTGTTGGCAGCTTAGAAAGTAGGCCGATGGGGTGTTTTGATTCGCTTGGGCAGGAATGTTTAGAAAGTTTTTGCACAGTAATAATACATAGTGATTATTTAAAAGCGAAAATTTAAAACTACCGTTCATCTGCCTAGCGTTTTTGGTCCACTAAAACATTTTCTGAAAGCAAGACCTTGCGAATAAACAGATTCCGTAGATACAACACATTCAGAAAGCTGACCCATACACTAGCGCCGTGCAATAACGAAATTGCGAACTTTTGCACACCTTCGGAATGATCATTAACTACTGAATAATTTTGCTGCATACAGAAACTATTTTCCCTTATGAAGAAACGAGAGAAAATTCCAGTAGAGAGACCGTTTGCGGTACCCTTCACACGTCGCTTGCATCGTTTCTGCGATTTCGGTTTATGCTGACCTATTTTTCTGAATATTTAAAGTAATAATGTATTGAATAATTATAACATTTTATTAATGATAAGTTTATTGAAGAATACACATTGGTTTGACATCGATCTGTTACTTGGAAACAAAATGGCATCCAAAAATCTACAAGTGTTGTACAAAATACAACAGCGCGAGTAACGGAAAGTTAATAACCATGTTTAACAGTGCTTAATGCTTTGATTTCATTTTATGGCCATTTTCTTAACATATGTGAAATAACCAATTGATCATTTTTAATAATTTTCACAGTTAACATTAATTTTATAATGCGCCAACAAAACAATGCTGATTTATATAAACTTACTGTCTAAACAAAATAAATTAGTTCGATTAGTCAAGCTTAATTTCCCGTAATATTGCTCTAGCAATATTCTACAATTTGCGAACACATCGAAAATAACTTCTTCTGTGCAACTCGCACTTTATTTTAAAGAAATAGCCAGGATTTTTGTTTCAGGGTTTTTAATTGCTGGAAATCAATATGGCCTAACATTTTTTCGTGGATAAACCTAGTAACGCTTCATTACAACTGTAATAAATCTGCTCGATTGCATATAACCATTCCAAAAGCATTATAAATCAAAATGCTTTGAGGCTCATTCCAAGGGGTTCAACTATAAAACTTAGATTTTGAGCTTGAATGCACAAATTTTATGCAGTATTGTTGTGAAATTATAAGATTGATTTGTGTCCACCAATTTGTGTCTTTAACCTTGATTTTTGTAACTTTTATTTAAATTAAGACTTGAAAATGTACTGGCAAATTATTACAGTGATATTCCTCATTGTTTACACTTTGTTAGTTGCGCCCTTATCGCGAATCACTCCGAATCACTTAATATTGTAGCCCTAAAGTTGCATTGCAGTTCCATAGGGACAGTTTTGTATTGATACACCAATGTATTGATACGCGTTCTCTGGGGACAGAATTGTTTTGAAGGAGATGTTACATAGCCAACTAGTTTTCTTGGGGTAATAATACGCAACCACAATAAGATCTGTGATGCGGATTTACGGATAGTTTTATTATTCGAGTTAAATAATCAGCTATAAGTATTAAATATGACTCGTTCTTCTTGGCAATGGGTAAGTCCACTATAAAGCTTTTTATTCATAAAAATTAATAAAACCAAGCAGCTGTAGATTTGTTACTTGAGGATTGCCATACGTACGAGTGCCGTAATGTATGTTTGCCATAAAGATGAATGCCATAATGTATGTTTGCCATAATTCATATATTCAACGTTTCCTAGACGATTCAAGGCCGTAGGCGCCGGAAGCGCCGGCCACACTTGTCACATCTGTCTAGGTTTATTCGTTTTCCTAGGTTTGCCGTCCTCCAGTTAGTTTTCCCTAGTCCTCGGCTTAAGATACTCTCTATGAAATGAAAAGCGGCAAATCCGCTCTTTTGAAACTCAGTCAATTAGAGCTCTAGCGACTTGGTCCTTCAAGCTTTGAAGGTGAACTAGTCGAATTTATAGTTATAGGCTTCCATACCAAAAATATGAATTATGGCAAACGTACATTATAGCTCCCGTCCATTATGGCAAACATACATTATGACATTCGTCTTTATGGCTCCCGTCCATTATGGCAAACATACACTATGGTAGTCGTCTTTATGGCAACCGTCCGCATGGTAAACCTATAATGGGGTATCATCGTGTGTAAAATAGATACTATACAGGGTGCTCCACCTTTTATGTCGGTATGTAAACGTTGTAAAACTTTCACATTTACCAACCGATTTCTTTCATTAGATATGCTTTGGAAACGCCATTTTAGTACAATTTTCGCTCTGTATCGCTTCACACCGAAAGAACGCGCTGAAATAGTGACACTTTACATCGAAAATAGTCGTTCCATTGTGTTAACTCAATGTGCATATCGGAAAAAATATCATGGCAAAAAGGCACCATCTAACAATTCTATTCGTCGTTTCGTGTCAAATTTCTTTGGGCACGGGACAGTAGGAGATCGTCAACACGCCATTCATCAAAGATCAAGACGTTTCAATGAACTGGTTGAAGCAGTGAGGGAGAGTGTTGCTTAGGACCCAACAGTTTCGTGAAACTGTCGATGGAAATAGATATCAGTAGATGTTGGCTCATTATGTCTGCCCAAGAATGCGCGAAAAAGGTCTAGCTGGTTACTGGTTTCAACAGGACGGTGCACCATGCCACACTGCGAATTCAACAATTCAATTTCTGCAACGAAAATTTCCGGGACGTCGGGGTCAAAAAGAGGCGATATTGACTGGCCACCCAGATCACCTGATTTAACCCCCCCTGTACTTCTTGTGGGGTTATCTGAAAAGTAAGGTTTACGCCAACCAGCCACAAACTATTGACGAGCTCAAGGCAAATATTCGTACGGAAATCGACGCTATAACATCCGAGATGCTCAAAAAGGTAATGGAAAACGCGGAAAAAAGCAGTCAATTTGTAATTTCTAATAAAGATGGTCACTTAATTGATATTGTTTTCAAAAACTAAACCAAGAAAATTTTAAGGAACCAAACTAATTAAAAATGCATTACTAATAGAAATCGGTTGTTTTTTTATTAAAGTCGACATATCGTATTTTTATACTCTCCACACGTCTTTTCTAAGAACTGAGAGAACTACTCCTCCTCGTCATCGGGATTGTTCTTCGTCGGTACGTAAACGTCAATAAGGTTGGGAATTGGGATTGAAACATTCCCAATAACACAAAACTGACGCTACTTTTCGCTCTATACCTGCCGCGGTAGTAGAGATGTAGTAGAATCTGCTACCCAGAATTATCGTTTTCAAGTTTTCAGTCACCGCAGTTCTTGAATAATCGAAACCTCCATCTTTTGTTGCTCTCTGGTCAAGCTGGTTTGAGTAGTGCCCAAGCAACACAATGTTGTTACTTCTAGTTGCAGCAACCTATTTATAACCGGAATTAGTCATAGCAACTTTATAACAACTGTGTTAGCAGGGAGTCCTAACATTCTAAGTATTAAATCTTCAATAACCGGTGTCTTTTCCCGTTTGCCTAAGTCCATACAGATTATTCCGTTCTTCTATTTTGTTTGGATTTATTAATCATCGTACTGTGGCTGTGTTGCTTAAACTTACGATGGGTTTGTTATCCGCCGTCCGCTCTGCCGTACGGCTAGGCGCTTGCATGGAGTACAGATGCGCACTAGGTAAGGAAACGTTGTCCAACACCATTGTAAACAGCTCGTGACCTGGAAACAGATGCTCATGGCTATCTAAGCTATTTCACGTTTTAATTCTCTTTTTCACTATCATTAGATGATCTTTACCTGTACTGGGTTGGTAATCCGATACCCGCTGGAGCTCCATATTTTTTCAGCGTTACGTTTAGAGTTTCACCTTCTGAGTTATAAAAGCAAAGCCTTTGGGCTTAAACGTCTTTCTAAGATTGACCCTTCTTTATCGACAGACTGCAGCCGGCTGTTAGAGTGCAGGACAGCTTCGGCAGTATTACCTAGCCAAGATTCGAACATACGACGACGGGCTTGTTAGACAAGCATCGTACCTCGAACAGGGCCGGCGCTTCCCTTAAGCAAAACAAGCAGCTGCTTGGAGCGTCACTTCGAGGGGGCGCCATTTCGCTTACATAAAAAAACTGTAGCATTAAATAAATAAGTGATTAATGTAAAACTTTCTTCCTTCTCCTTTAGCAGCATAAAACCGGGATGGCAAGTGGTGTATCTAGAGTTACTCTTTGCTGTATTGGGTCCTGGGCTATTTGCCGCCAATTCGTTGACCATCTCGACACAAGCAAATCGGCTTCAACCTGGTCGAGCCATCTAGTAAGTTGGGTCTCTCTATTCCTAAAGGCCCTCATACACGTACGAACATGTTGGCCGAAAATGTTGGTGAATTCATATTCGTTCAACATTCTCGCCTGTGTATGAGCGCCACGAACCAAGCAGGCAAAAGAAGATGTTGTGCTTGTCGCTCGACCTGAATGACCCGCTAACATTTTATTCGTTTCCAACCCAACATATGCGTACGTGTATGGGGCCCTTAAGGCCGATGAAGGTCTAGAAGAAAACAAATTCACTGCACGGTCATCCGGTATTCTTGTGACGTGACCGACCCATCGTACTCTCCCAACTTTCGACGAGTGTACTTTGAGAATCATTCCAAATAGTGCCTGCAGTGCATGGTTCATACGCCTACGCCATTCTTCGCTTTCCGTTTGCGCTCCACCTCCTCCTGATGAAAATCTATTCGTAACAAAACACAACAATCAAAACACTCAGATAAACGTGGTGGGAAAGTGGAATTGATGGTATTAAATTATTTAGAAATTTTTCGGGAGAGATTTTCGAATCTCTGCGTGGAACGACAAATTGGCTAGCGCCGGCCCTGCTCGAAGCTAACTGGGCAGCCCTTCTGAGTTAAAGTGGTTCCCAAAAAACAGCAATCTAAAGACTTTCTAATGTCTCTACTACTACTAGCTAAATGAATTTAGTTTTCAAATTACTATCAAGTCAGGAAGAGGAAGGTGTTTAAGCAATATTCAATCTCACTCGGCTGTAATAGAAATATAATTACATTAGCAATTCCGAAAGTAACTATGCATTGCGATGCAAGCGATAAACTTCGCTTAACAACGATGACGATGACAGCAACTAGGTGCTCCAGCTGCGCCATGACTAATTGGTTTCCGCTGTCCACAGTGAGTAAACGGGCTAGTAATGATTGATTTTCAACGATAGAGTTGGCTACGACGGATGGACAGTACCGTAACTGCATTATAATAAATTTTACTAGGATAGATGGTGTTAAAGAGAAACTCAAATTGAATAACGATAATTGCACATGCAGTTTTCATGCTCTCCATGCAATAAAATTGCAGCAGACATAAACTTTTGGGATTTTGAAAGTGATGATTTGGAGTGAAATGTAAATTATTTTTAATTTAAACCTTTTAAACCTTTAATTCGCCGTACTCTGAGGGAGTGCAAAAACAGGCGCGGATTGTTCCCGTGAGGTTCATGGTAACTGAAAACGCAGGTTGCGAGTGTTATGATATTTTAATTTGACAAGGAAAGGTTAAAAATCGTCAGTGTAACTCGATCAGTTCACTAATATTTACTTCAGAGCAACAAATTTGAATGCACAACGGTATTAGGGTATCCAACATATTTCAGAAAGGATGTTAGACGAGAACAATGCAGCGCGGGTGTCGATACTGCAGCAGGCGGACCGTCAAAACACAGATAGTTTGCCACTTTCTTTTATTAATTTAGTTTGTGAAATAATATTATTAAAAACAATGCTTTTCGCTAGCTCTGTACAAATCCAAATTGCAACCGAATAATAATTCCAATATATGTTCAATTAGGTGTTTTTTGCAGCGGAATATTACTAATTGTCAATTACTGATAAAAAAAATCTTCTCTATCGAATTTGAAAGAAAAGGAGGCGCATGGTTGTTTTCCAACTTGCAAAGCAAATTCTCAGTGTTCATTTCGTTCGCAGAACTTGACTTTCATCTTTTATTTGAAAGAATTCACAACCAAATATTATATAGTGCACGGGCAGACTAGAGGGGTTAATGCTATCATCCTATTGTTGGGAACTTTTCAACTTGCTTTTCTAAGAATTCATGTCTTGAAGCTAACAGCTGCCTAAAAAATTCAAAAATCAATTTTTCATTTCTCCAAAGTTGGTTCAGTGTTGAGACTCCGTGTCGAGCAGTGATATTCGTTTCACCTGTAACGAATCAAGCATTATTCCTGACATTCTAACATTTCACACGTTGAACAAAAATTCCCGGAATGCAATTAACTTTCAATCGTGCCAATATTCTTCCTCTTCGCTCTGAGCGTGAGGAGGCATGTGGAAAGGGGGTAGACAACAAACTAAACCGCCTCTGCGCGGAATTTAATTAAATTACTTGATTTCCAGTGTGCATAAATATAAACCATCACCGAACTGTGTACATCACATCATCGGTACAGACGAGTTTCCAAGTTGCAACAACAGCAGCAGCATCAGCCTATTTTCCTTCCGCCAGACACTGACACGTAAAACGTATGTACTCATGTATGTTGCTGTTTACAGTCATTCTGGAAGTTGGCAAAACTCAGAAATGCAACATTAATTTCCGCACACAGGATGAAGGCAAAGTGTTAGCATTTTTCCTATAGACAAAGTTGAGTTGATGGAAAAGGAATGTGTTCCGGTGAATTTTCCCCTAAGGAAGATTATGTTGATGACGCTGGTTGTGCGAGTAAAGTGAAAGAAGCTCGGTAAAAGCTCAAACAGGTGTGAGTACTGATGATAAATCGGTTCACTTACTTGATTCAACCTTCTCGTACGCCGAGTGAAGTTGTACATCATCAAACCAGCAGCCAAAGGGAACCGAGGAATGTGACACAAATATGCTTCCTTTGGGTTGCTTATTTGCCTGCTCATCTTCTGCACTGCCAGTCAGTTACTTACGATGGAGAGCAATATATTTGAACGATTCCGCGAGCATTTTTCGTTAATAGTACTTCGCAGGATCACAGGAATCTTTAACAAAGCACGACTTGAGTTTCTCCGGATTGGCGAGGAGCTCTAGAAGCTTCGTGCATACACGTGAGTGCCTAGCGTTGACTGAATATGCCAACCGGAGAAAATTCTACCACGTGAAGAGGAAAATCAATTCACTTTTACATCTTTTCTAACGTGTAAGTCCTATAGAGTACTATGGTACTCTGCAGGAACGGGTGCAAAAACGTCGACGGTGATGGTTTGAAATCCGGAAATGATTTCATTTACGTGTCAATATGTTTGATACAGTTGGGTGAACCACCGAGTGCTACCGTAACAGTGCAATGCGAAGGAAGATTGAAAGATGATAGAATGATTGGTGCACTGAATACAACGGAAATATTAAGAGTTTATTGAATTGAGATTTCAAAATAGAAATATGGATTTGACCTTCGAGTGAAATGTTTTGCACTTAGGACGAATCCAGAAGTGGTAAACAGATAATTCATATATTTTCATATGTTTACTGCAACTTGTTGAACGCTAGAAGCTATCTGATAGCATTAATACATCAATTTTCGTTGTATCTTAGTTTTTTGTCGACCAGCTTGTGAATTTGTCAACGCAAAACGAGACTGTCGGTTTAAAAATATGACATTCTCCGTGCTTAAACAGCTATCGGAACGTATAAAAACAAACAGTGTCTCGGATGGAATATTCGCTGACAGATTGGGTAACATTTTTCATTTCACATTAGACATGCTTTGCTTTCCCCGACCCCTAGCCGGGTCCGGACAGTCTTCCTGTTCGCCGGAGATAAACAGTTCCCCCGACCCTAACCCGGAGCCGCACTCTCCACTTGCAACGTAATCAGCTCCGAGAGCACTTCTTACAGAGTCTTCTTTTTCTTCCATCACCAACTTTGTCATGTGATGTAATTTCATTCTTATTTGTTTCATTCTTATAAAGACGGATTTTTCTCGCTGCTATAGAAAACCACTTCAGTAGAAAATTGGCTCCCGTGCATCAGCGGGCGGGCCGGAGCCCGGGCGGCGGCTGTGCTGAAGCAAAACGTATGCTCCCAGCTCATCCTTTCATCCGGTTTGTGACTTTTCTCTCCTCATCCTGCGTAACCCAATTATTTATCCACCCTATCCACACGTCACCCGGCACGCAGGCAGTGACGGCATTCCGCCATGGGTACAGCGTTGCACCACAGGACCTTACAGACTGGGCTGGGCGGGCGCAATGAATTGGGGCTTTATGTGCTCTGGGAGATTATTTCAATCCTTGCCGGGTGGTTCGGGGAGCTTTTCTACGAAATTGGTCTATGCTTTTGAAACCGCTTCGAAGGTTCTGACTTCTATAGGCTGAGCTTTAATATTAACTAGATGATGATGTCAACATCGTAACCGGAACAGACGCTCGCTTCGAACGAATACAACGAGCGAGCGACAATGGGGGAAATCGCAAGTCTTGGATCACGGTCTTTAATCCTTGCACGTTTGGGCATTGAAAACTATCACAGAATTAATTCCAGGGATTTCGAATCGATGCTATTCATAAGTTGAAGTCATAATCTTAATAATCAATTTCAAAGAACTTCAAAGAATGGCTATTCTCGAGAAGACTTTCGATTTCTGCCATACAGAAATAACTACGAAAGTTCGGATTGTAGTCCACCGTAAGCAGCGACAAAGATGATAAGGTATACTCAAATCAAAATCGTTTCAGTAAAAGATCGTTATATTGAAATCGGGTTGGAAATTAGAGTTGGAATTGGACTTGAAATTGGACTTGGAATTGGAGGAAAGATTTGACTTAAAATTGAATAAGAATTGAATTAAGCATAAGCATAAGCATAAGTATAGGATACCACCCGTGTACTGCAACTCCGTTATTGACCAGGACCGATTAAAATCACGTTAGACAGCAAACTATTCCTCATTATGCAACCTTATCAAGTCCCTGCATGCTGATCAGTACCGAATAAGAATTGAATTAGGCTTAAAAGCAGGCATGGAATTAGACTTAAAATAGGACGTAAATTGAATTGGAAGCTGCACATAAATTTGGACATGAACCTGAATTTCTACTGATTTGGAGTTGCTTTATTTCAAATTGAATTAAAAATTTTACTCCAAATTGAATTTTATATTGGACTTGGAATTGAACTTGATATTGGATAAGGTATTACACTTGTAATTTATTTTTCTTATACTCAACCTCTCAATTCACGTATCAAGAATTTATAAAAAGGAACGTTTAATTGAACTTGAAATAGAATTTGAAATTGTATTTACATTTGTGAATTTGGATTTTGCTTGAAGATGGACATGAAATAGAACCTGAAACTTACGTTGAAGGAGGATTTAACATTGAAGTTGAAACGGGATTTTAAATTGAATTTGGCCAATTTGGCTGGTAAACGGCTGAATAATGCGTACCGTCGGTGCCTTGTGCACGTGTAGGCATAAAACAGACCCTACAGTGGTTCATAGCCTCTTATTCAGAAACTCCTATTCCTACCTCCTCGTGGTGCCATCCGGGATACGAGCAACTTTGGTGGAGATTGGGTAACCAACCCGGTGGAAGCCAAGGTCGTATGCTGACAGGAAAGGAGTGCTCTTTCGAGCTTCGTTGGCCCTCCGGCGAAACAGGGGGTTGGTGTAGCAGGCTTTGCAAGCCGTCATCACGAAAAATACTGAAGTACGGAACGAGGAACAAATAAATTCTTACTTTAATTGCGGTCGAGCAGACTAAGTCCCCGTACAAAGTGCACCCTGTACAAGACGCTTATTAGACCGGTTGTTCTCTACGGGTATGAAACATGGACAATGCTCGAGGAGGACCTGCGAGTGCTCGGAGTTTTCGAAGGACGAGTTCTAAGAACGATCTTCGGCGGCGTATAGGAGAACGGAGTATGGAGGCGGGGGATGAACCATGAACTCGCACAGCTCTATGGTGAACCCAGTATCCAGAAGGTGGCTAAAGCTGGACGGATACGATGGGCAGGACATGTTGCAAGAATGCCGGACAACTACCCTGCAAAGATGGTCTTCGCCTCAAATCCGGTAGGAACAAGTCGACCAGGAGCGCAGCGAGCAAGATGGTTAGACCAGGTGGAGCGAGATCTGGCGGAGACTACTCGGTTTCCGAGGAATTGGAGAGCGGTAGCCCTCAACCGAGTTACATAGAGAAATTTTGTTCAACAGGCTTTGTCTTAGGACGGCAAGCCACCTAAGTAAGTAAGTAAGATTGGTGGTCGTGGAGCGCTTGGGCATGAATCCGTGTTGTTCATTGGCCAAATACTGCTGGACGAACGAGGAAATTGGTGCGATCACGACGAGCTCGAAGAGTTTTGATAATGCACATAAGGCGCAGATTCCTCTGTAATTGTCCACGTTTCTTTTATTACCCTTCTTATGAACTGGAAACATATAAGCGGATTTCCAGGCAGAAGGAAATACACCTGAGCTAACCGATAAGCTAAACAGACGACGGATTGGGGCTACCAAGGCTTCAATACAATTCTTCAAAAAGATTGAAGGTATGCCGTCCGGACCACCGGAGGAAGAGCTTTTCAATTTCAGAGCGGCCAGCCTAATCATAGCATCGTCAATAATCAGGTTATTGAGAGAGTCGCCGAGACTGGGAACGCTTTCTAGTGCAGTCGATACTTCTGTGTCAGGCAGCCTTTCGTTAACAGAGACACTGGAGAATTTCCGTGAGAATAGTTGGCAGGCCATATCCATATTAGTAGCAGTGTCGTTTACAAAGAACATTGCTGACGGAAGATCGTCGTCTTTTCGTTGAGCATTCTGATATTTCCAGAACGACTTGGGGCTACGTTTCAATCTGCGCTGAACGTTGTCTAAGTATTTATGGAAGCAGTGACGACTGAACTTTTTGTAATGTCTGCTGAGCGTCAGATAGTGGTTTCGCAGCGATTGGGTCTTGTACCTTGAATACCTCCTTAATGCAGCTTTTTTTTCGGATTTGAGGCGATGCAGCGCAGTGTTTATCCATGTAGATACGGTTCTGTGTGTATCGTTTTTTTAGGGGGCTGTATCCAAGTCGATACACGTTAAAGTTCTTTGGATAAGGTCGAAATTGGCGCGATTAAAATCGTAGTACACGGGCAGTGGCGTATCAGATATCCTGGACGGTGTATGTTGACGAATCTAAATCAGTAATGGTGGATGATGGAGGGCGTCCTTGACGAGAGGAGCCGGTGCCAACACACATTCTGGAGCAAGACTGCGAATGCTGGTTAAGCAAAGATCCAAACAGCGTCCGTTTTCGTTGAAGATTTTATTGATTTGTTGCAAAGTAGCTGTACTATAGCAGTCGAGCAATTCATTGGTGATCGGGGGAAGTGTTGAGGAACTGGAGTCGACGAACAGATATCCGTTGCCGCGTTTACACTAATTTAAACTGGGAAGATTGATTGGAAGTTCGGTGCATTAGCGACTGCGTTCAGCGACCTGACTGTCGATCATCTGCAGTTGGTTAACAAGTAAGTCTTGGGTGATTCGCTGTGGCTTTAGGCTTTGCCCAATAGCGATTGTGGTAGGACTGCTTCTGCTTCTACAGAATCCAAGGATTTTATTCCTCAAGGGTTTTATTGTCTGCATTAGAGAATTGCCCAAGAAAACCTGCATTTGGGAACATGAGTGAAAAAGTGTTTATTTTGACGGCAATTTGGTATTAAAACAAAACAACAAAAAGGAAAAAAGTTGGTCTTGTGATAAAAAAAACTTCGATTCGACTGAATGAGTGAAATATTTCGGTACATTCATTATGTAATTAAATATATGGTTCGGTACGACCATAGACGAATAAAATGATTCGGTAAGATCATTATTGAATGAATTATATGGTTCGGTACGACCATAGATTATTTAAACGGTTCGGTACGTACATGTTCGTAGGGTCATTCCACGCCAGGTGTCCGAGACACTTGTAATCGACCTTCTCGGATTTTTACTAAACTCGGTCAGAATGTTCGTTTTGGGTCAAACAGCAAAGAACCTAAGCTTGGTATCGATTGTACGTCCCCTCTCTTTATGGGTATCCACTCTTTTATAAGCAATTGCTTTGGTTTCGTCAAATCCGCTTATTTTCTTTTGCTTAAATCTCCGGGAATATTAAGTCTTGAAAGACACTATTTTCACATTTTCAAAGAAAATTGCCCATGGAATTCAAAAAATAGTATTTCTTAGCACCAGTGCTATGTCAATGTTATGTATGGGACATTTGTAGAACTAGTTCCAATCCACAATTTTTTTGAACTAAGATTTGCAGTATCTTTTGTAGTTACGGTGCCTCAACACTAGTAACTCATTAGTGACTAAATGAACGTTCCTTTAGTCACTAACAAGATACTAGCATTGCAGCGCCGTAACTACAAAAGATACAGCAAAACTTTATTCAGCAAAATTATAGATAATAACCTGTTCTACAAATCTATACCTATAAAGAAGGATTTCTGTCTGTCTGTCTGTCTGTCTGTCTGTCTGTCTGTCCTGTGTTCCTTATAGAATCAAAAACTACTGAACCAATCGGCGTGAAAATTTGCATGTAGAGGTTTTTGGGGCCAGGAAAGGTTTTAGTGATGGTTAGAGACCCCTCCCCCCACTAAGAGGGGGGGCTCCCATACAAATGAAACACAAATTTCTGCATAACTCGAGAACTAATCAAGCAAATAGAACCAAATTTGGCATGTGGGTGTTTTCGGTGACAAGAATTTATTCTAGGGTAATTTGAGACCCCTCCCCTCTTTATAAGGGGAATTATAACTCCTCTCCCCTTTAAGAGGGGGGGGGGGTTCCATACAAATTTCCTCATAACTCGAGAACTAATCAAGCAAATGGAACCAAATTTGGCATGTGAAAGTTTTCGAGGGCAAGAAAATTTTCTATGCTGAATTAGGACCCCTCCTCACTTTAAGAGGGGGGGCTCCTGTACAAATGAAATACCAATTTCCTCATAACTCGAGAACTAATCAAGCAAATGGAACCAAATTTGGCATGTGTGTGTTTTTGGAGACAAAATTTTTTTCTATGATGAATTGGGACCCCTCCCCACTTTAAGTGGGGGGGGGGGGCGGCTCCTATACAAACGAAATACAAATTTCCTTATAACTCGAGAGCTAATCCAGCAAATGGAACCAAATTTGGCATGTAGGTGTTTTTGGAGGCAAGAATTTTTTCTATGATGAATAAGAACCTCTCCCCACTTTAGGAGGGGGGGCTCCTATACAAATGAAATACAAATTTCCTCATAACTCGAGAACTAATCAAGCAAATAGAACCAAATTTGGCATGTGGGAGTTTTCGGTGACAAGAATATATTCTATGGTAAATTGAGACCCCTCCCTCTTTATAAGGGGAATTGTAACTCCTCTCCCCTTTAAGAGGGGGGGCTTCCATACAAATTTCCTCATAACTCGAGAACTAATCAAGCAAATGGAACCAAATTTGGCATGTGAAGGTTTTCGAGGGCAGGAAAATTTTCTACGGTGAATTAAGACCCCTCCCCACTCTAAAAGGGGGGGCTCCTGTACAAATGAAATACAAATTTCCTCCTAACTCGAGAACTAATCAAGCAAATAGAACAACATTTGGCATGTGGGTGTTTTTTTTGGTGACAAGAATTTATTCTATGGTGAATTGAGACCCCTCCCCTCTTTATAAGAGGAATTATAACTCCTCTCCCCTTTAAGAGGGGGGGCTTCCATACAAATTTCCTCATAACTCGAGAACTAATCAAGCAAATGCAACCAAATTTGGCATGTGAAGGTTTTCGAGAGCAAGAAAATTTTCTATGGTGAATTAGGACCCCTCCCCACTTTAAGAGGAGGGGCTCCTGTACAAATGAAATACAAATTTCCTCATAACTCGAGAACTAATCAAGCGAATTGAACCAAATTTGGCATATGTGTGTTTTTGGAGACAATTTTTTTTTCAATGATGAATTGGGACCCCTCCCCACTTTAGGAGGGGGGGTCCTATACAAACGAAATACAAATTTCCTCATAACTCGAGAACTAATCCAGCAAATGGAACCAAATTTGGCGTGTAGGTGTTTTTGGAGGCAAGAATTTTTTCTGTGATGAATTAGGACCTCTTCCCACATTAGGAGGGGGGGCTCCAATACAAATGAAATACAAATTTCCCCATAACTCGAGAACTAATCAAGCAAATAGAACCAAATTCGGCATGTGGAGGTTTTTGGAGGCAAAAATATTTTCTACGGTGAATTAGGATCCTTCCACACTTCATGAGGGGGGGCTTCTACACAAATGAAATACAAATTTCCTCATAATTCGAGAACTAATCAAGCAAATGGAACCATATTTGGCATGTGGGTGTTTTTGGAGGCAACCATTTTTCCCATTATGAATTAGGACTTCTTACCTTTTTAGGAGGGGGGGGGGGGCTCCCATTCAAACGAAATACAAATTTGCTCATAACTTTAGAACTAATCAAGCAAATGGAACCAAATTTGGCATGTGAGTTTTAGATGGTAGAATTTTTTTCTGTGGTGTATTACGACCCCTTTCCCTTTTAAGAGGGTGGGCTCCCATTTTTTTTTTCCATGTGTGGACTCATTACTGCGACCAGTATAGTTGATCTATTGTAATATCGCCCGGGTGTTTGCTGTATGACCTGCACTGCATTTCTTTTTGCTATAATCGCTATTGAGTGAGCGATATGCTTATTTTAAATTGTATGCGTGCTTGCGTGTATTGGGGTTTACCCTTCCTTCAAAGCTTGATCTACTTTACCCACTTATTCCTCGCTGTCAGCACTATCCCATATTATAGCCGTCCCTGGCGAGGACTCATTCGTACCTGTGACCAGTACACTTAACTATAGGAGGGACATTTGCACTGTCAAGAGGCCTCAGAGGGTAAATATAGAATTCAGCACGAAGGAAGGGTAAATGGAGGGGCTTGAGAATAAACCCATGCTAAAGTCACTTAACATCGAATGGCTTGATTCTACTAAGATTCGAACTCACGACCACTCGCTTGTCAAAGCAGACTCGGTAACCTTGCGGCTACGGAGCCCCCCAACACATACTCCCATCCGGCTCCCATACAAATGAAATACAAATTTCCTTATAATTTGAGTACTAATCAAGCAAATGGAACCAAATTTAGCATGTAGGAGATTTTTGAGTCTTGAATTTATTTTATGATAGTTAGAGACCTCTCACTCCTGTGGTAGGGGGATATGGACTCTCATACAAATAAAACAAAAATTTTTGCGAAACTCAAAAACTAATCCAACTCGAGAAATTCGAGACTCTTCCATAAAACATTAATCAATAACAAGACCACAATAACTATCTATAGTAACACTAGATTATGCAGGACGAGCCGGTCGCGAGTGTTGCCGGTGACCCGCCGTCGGAAGCGCCGCCCACTGGGGGGCTTGCAAAACTCGAGATAGTGGCAAAGATCATCCGAGATTCATGATTTATGTACAACACAGGTTAATTTGTGGCAATACGAAGTTTGTCGGGTCAGCTAGTATCCTATATTTAACTTTGTCATATTTGGCTCCGTTAAGACGGTACTGTCAAATGAATCAAAATTGAGTCAAAGTGATCGAACCATCCCTGATATCTCTAAATATCTATACCTATAAAGAAGGATTTCTGTCTGTCTGTCTGTCTGTCTGTCTGTCTGTCTGTCTGTCTGTCTGTCTGTCCTGTGTTCTTTATAGAATCAAAAACTACTGAACCAATCGGCGTGAAAATTTGCATGTAGAGGTTTTTGGGGCCAGGAAAGGTTTTAGTGATGGTTAGAGACCCCTCCCCCCACTAAGAGGGGGGGCTCCCATACAAATGAAACACAAATTTCTGCATAACTCGAGAACTAATCAAGCAAATAGAACCAAATTTGGCATGTGGGTGTTTTCGGTGACAAGAATTTATTCTAGGGTAATTTGAGACCCCTCCCCTCTTTATAAGGGGAATTATAACTCCTCTCCCCTTTAAGAGGGGGGGTTTCCATACAAATTTCCTCATAACTCGAGAACTAATCAAGCAAATGGAACCAAATTTGGCATGTGAAGGTTTTCGAGGGCAAGAAAATTTTCTATGTTGAATTAGGACCCCTCCTCACTTTAAGAGGGGGGGCTCCTGTACAAATGAAATACCAATTTCCTCATAACTCGAGAACTAATCAAGCAAATGGAACCAAATTTGGCATGTGTGTGTTTTTGAAGACACATTTTTTTTCTATGATGAATTGGGACCCCTCCCCACTTTAAGAGGGGGGGGGGGGCTCCTATACAAACGAAATACAAATTTCCTTATAACTCGAGAGCTAATCCAGCAAATGGAACCAACTTTGGCATGTGAAGGTTTTCGAGGGCAAGAACATTTTTTCCGGTGAATTAGGACCCCTCCCCACTCTAAGAGGGGGGGCTCCTGTACAAATGAAATACAAATTTCCTCCTAACTCGAGAACTAATCAAGCAAATAGAACAACATTTGGCATGTGGGTGTTTTTTTTTGGTGACAAGAATTTATTCTATGGTGAATTGAGACCCCTCCCCTCTTTATAAGAGGAATTATAACTCCTCTCCCCTTTAAGAGGGGGGGCTTCCATACAAATTTCCTCATAACTCGAGAACTAATCAAGCAAATGGAACCAACTTTGGCATGTGAAGGTTTTCGAGGGCAAGAACATTTTTTCCGGTGAATTAGGACCCCTCCCCACTCTAAGAGGGGGGGCTCCTGTACAAATGAAATACAAATTTCCTCCTAACTCGAGAACTAATCAAGCAAATAGAACAACATTTGGCATGTGGGTGTTTTTTTTTGGTGACAAGAATTTATTCTATGGTGAATTGAGACCCCTCCCCTCTTTATAAGAGGAATTATAACTCCTCTCCCCTTTAAGAGGGGGGACTTCCATACAAATTTCCTCATAACTCGAGAACTAATCAAGCGAATTGAACCAAATTTGGCATGTGTGTGTTTTTGGAGACAATTTTTTTTCAATGATGAATTGGGACCCCTCCCCACTTTAGGAGGGGGGGTCCTATACAAACGAAATACAAATTTCCTCTTAACTCGAGAACTAATCCAGCAAATGGAACCAAATTTGGCGTGTAGGTGTTTTTGGAGGCAAGAATTTTTTCTGTGATGAATTAGGACCTCTTCCCACATTAGGAGGGGGGGCTCCAATACAAATGAAATACAAATTTCCTCATAATTCGAGAACTAATCAAGCAAATGGAACCATATTTGGCATGTGGGTGTTTTTGGAGGCAACCATTTTTCCCATGATGAATTAGGACTTCTTACCTTTTTAGGAGGGGGGGGGCTCCCATTCAAACGAAATACAAATTTGCTCATAACTTTAGAACTAATCAAGCAAATGGAACCAAATTTGGCATGTGAGAGTTTTAGATGGCAGAATTTTTTTTCTGTGGTGTATTACGACCCCTTTCCCTTTTAAGAGGGTGGGCTCCCATACAAATGAAATACAAATTTCCTTATAATTTGAGTACTAATCAAGCAAATGGAACCAAATTTAGCATGTAGGAGATTTTTGAGTCTTGAATTTATTTTATGATAGTTAGAGACCTCTCACCCCTGTGGTAGGGGGATATGGACTCATACAAATAAAACAGAATTTTTTGCGAAACTCAAAAACTAATCCAACTCGAGAAATTTGAGACTCTTCCATAAAACATTAATCAATAACAAGACCACAAAAACTATCTATAGTAACACTAGATCATTCAGGACGAGCCGGTCGCGAGTGTTGCCGGTGACCCGCCGTCGGAAGCGCCGCCCACTGGGGGGCTTGCAAAACTCGAGAAGTGACAAAGATCATCCGAGATTCATGATTTATGTACAACACAGGTTAATTTGTGGCAATACGAAGTTTGTCGGGTCAGCTAGTATGTAATAAATGGCAAATTAGTCAATAAAAATTGTTTTTAAGCACGTAAGCTAGACTTTTCTATGCTTTTGTATTGAGTAGTTTTTTCAAATCAGAACATGTCTCAAGCAATACACCATCTCGGCAGATTTACGTTATGCTACCGTCGCGACAAACGGTATGAACAGTTCGGTGCGTCATCGTCTAGATTCCGACCGCGTTCATCGACCTGACTGCTGGTCACAGTCGGTCTTCTGCAGTTGGTTAACAAGTAAGGCTTGGGCGATTCTTTGTGGCTGTAATTTAGGCTTTGTACACTAAAGTTGATCGTTACCTGGCTGATATCACAAAGAGTTATGGATGTGTTGCATTCCACTGTAGTGAAGCACTGTATAATCTAATTTATCTTTATCCAGCCATTTACCAGGCGGAATGAAATAAAAGGGAACAAACAAGCAAAACTCATCATTCTTCTTTTGTCATGGTCGCTGAATGGTCACAAACACAGTACCAATTCGCGAACAAAGTAGTAGATAGAACAGAACTCGTTTGGGCAGAATGACACAGGATTGGACAGCATCAATACGACGAGTACGACTGAAGTTTTTGGAGCGTCTTAGTAGAATACGAAACCTAAAAATAAAAAATAAGAAAACTTATCCAATTTAATTCTACTATGTGTATTTTATTCAATGACAGATACGTATTTCGCCTACGACTTGCAGGCTTCCTCAGTTCGAAAACAGACACTGAGGAAGCCTGCAAGTCGTAGGCGAAATACGTATCTGTCATTGAATAAAATACACATAGTAGAATTAAATTGGATAAGTTTTCTTATTTTTTATTTTTAGGACGACGAGTACGGTTTTCATGGTAAGAATCTCAGCTCGTTTCCTACACGTTTTGTACAAAGCTAAAACTAATACATTTGCAACCTAAATGACAGCTGGTGCGAGTACCTCATGATTTGAAAAAGAAAGAGGACCAAACTCATTGTTAAAAATTCGTGATACAACAATGTACAGATACCAGTAACCAACGGTTCAGTCTATATTAAACAGCAGAGTGCGCATCATTCAACGTTTATACACAAGTGTTCTCTGTTGACTATTTTGTGGGTAATATTTACCTGCGAGATCTGCATATCATGCTATAGAATAGGGCGGGGCATAAGTGCGATGGTTGAAGTTGTCATCAATTTTCGTGAGATATAAAGAAGGATAACAACAAAATATATTTTATAGTGATGCAGTAACTCAATGTCTTCACATTCAACTATAAATCACCTGTAATAATAGTGTTATGCCAAATAAATTCTTCATTCTTGTGGTCAAGTGCCGATTCGCACTTTTACCTCACTAGCGGGGCAAAAGTGCGAATACCGCGGGGCAAAAGTGCGAAGCTCGAATCCATCAAATTAGCATAGCAGTAGCTAACTGAACCATATTATCTTCAATCTGCGGTATGTTTCGGTAAAGAATATTTTCAATTTGCACCATTCCTATTTTGCGCTGGTGTACTGCAGCCTCCGTCAGATCGAAACTTTTCCAAACGTTAGTTTTTTGTTTCATCAGCGGAAAGACATTGTTTTCCTTCGGCCAATATCTGTAGAGCACACAGTTTTCTGCAGATCTTCCACTTCTAGAATCTGTAATATAGTGCCTAAAGCTGCATATAATTAACTATACGTTTTTGCCTCGTCCATGAATCGCACTTTTGCCCCGTTCGTGAATCGCACTTTTGCCCCATTAGGCGCTTGACGGGGTTTGATTAAATTATGGAAAAACGAAATATATTTTATAAATTATTTTCGCCGTATTTTCAAAACAGATATGTGAGTGATGTAAAACGCTGCTACAAATTTTCAACAAGTAATATTCTCCTGTTGGTATCGTATTTGCCGTATAACGAAAAATTACATCAAAACCGTCCTAAAATAACATTTGCACGTAACTCATTAACTATGCTTCGTAAGCAACCAAAGTTTACGTTAGATTCAAGCTGTCAAAGTAGTCACCCATCCATGCCAATGTAGTCAATTTACTCGGAATCTGCACCGATAAATCATTTAATCGCACTTCTACCCCTCCTTACTCTATAGTTATATTTTACTATAATTTTAAGTCGCAATGATAGTAATTTTTAACTTAAGTGTGCTGTGCTGTGAGCAGACGAAAGCGTATGATCGTTCAAAAATTTGGGGCAAGTACTCATCGGTATTGTCTCGTACCTACTTTCGTTTGCGTATTTCCTTAAAACTGTTCTCCAAAAGGATAATGCTGCGTAATTATACCATTCATCGCTGCACAGTTTTTGAAGAGTAATAGTTAACGAAGAGGAACACGAATATTAAGTTATTCTCAATTTTCTTCCAATCCGGCTTTTAGAGTTTTGGTTCTGGCATCAATTGTGATACTCTATATAGAGACCTGAGGGAAACGAAACGTCAACTGTATCAGATTCCCGCTTAAGGTTACTGTTGCATCATCAATTTTTATGCGCTTCTTTGCTGATAGAAGGCAGAACTGGTAGTAAAATATTACACCCGGGGTATAGTTTATCGTCTGCTGGAGTTAACCGCAGGCTACGTTTCAGCTAGCTTCTAGATAGACCTTCGTCACGGGTTGCTCTAAACTGTACAACTAAAGAGTTGGTTTTAACGTAATAATACCATACTGTCTTTTTATGGTAGCCTTGGACCTTATGACCTAATACTCGTTAGATTGGTGAATTGATGAATTAGAATAGACAAACAATAATGTTGAACAAAACGGAGTAGATTTTTGTTGGCAATTGTAGAGTGCCTAATAGATTGTAGAGCAAGGGTAATAAACTTATTATTTTTACAGTTTTACATGAGAGAAAACATCGGTTTTTTAAATATCTGGTTACAGGTAGACCAGCGTTTCTCAAATGGGATTCGCCAAATATTTGGCTGGCAGTAAAATAATATACGGAATTCTGCCAGGGAGTTTGCGAATATCTCCAACCAAAAAAGCATCGGTTACCATAAAATCTCCAAAAAGAGGATATCGTTCGCTAGAGAAGCCTTATTAATTAGATTTATTAAACAATAATTATTTTCTACAGATTCTTTTCCTGCTTTTCATTGGTACATTAAGCTTCAGGTTCGTTAATGCTTAAATTGGTTGTTAATCATTTACAATCAAGAGCCACGGATTTTGCTTTGCCTTCGCACTTTTACCAGTCGTTATCCAGATCTGCTGAATCATTTGGCTCGATGGTAGTCAAATGAAACAGCGAGGAAAATCCGTTCCCTTTTAGCAATTTTCCACCACCAACGGTGCGGTTAAACCATTGCCGAGTACTGTTGCACCATCAATTTTGATACGGTTCTCTGCTGATAAAAAGCAGAACTGGTAGTAAAATATTTCACCCAGGGCAAAGTTCATCACCTTCTGGAGTTAACGCAAATTGTTTCCAGCCAGTTGCATGGAAGCTGAGCTAGCAACTGAATATTGCTGTTGAAAATTTCCTTCCCCACCACCCAGCGAAGTGCTTGGAACGGTCGGCAACGTGCACCATAAGGTATTCAAATTTTCAATATTAGTCCAAGCTTTCATCGATTGTTTAACGATGATGATGAGAAAGCGCTAGCGAGAAGAACGAAAAAGCAATTTCATCTGCCATTATTATGGCACCTTCGCCGCGTTTGCCGAAACTAATGGGAAACTGTTACTGGAAGTGAAAACCGAACCTCATCGTAAATTTTCAGCCACTGGTGTAACTAGTCTCTCTAGTAAATCAGTCGCCGAGTTTCCGATTTCTCGACAGAACAATTTCTCCACTTTCCCAATTAACGATATTTTTCAGTATTCAAAAACTAATTTGATGTATTTTGAAAGAGTATTTACCAACCTATCCTCCTTTCACAGGCTGGTCTACTGGCACCATCAGCACGCGGAACAAGTGCTCGACGGCACGCTCCGTCCGAGTACTAACTTTGTTTATTGCAAAACTTTTTGACCTAGAAGCACGCGACCTAAAAACGGGATTTGTGTAAAATATAGATTACGCTGGTGGATGCGTAAAAAATAGTCATAAAAAATAAATGTAATTACAGTAGTTTGCCGAGTTAACTTGTTCTACTTGTATGTATGTTCAACCGTTGAATAATTTTTGTGTAAATAGAACACTCTCTTCTGTCGATTAATTCTAAAAATACGATGTGGAGCCAGTGTTAGTTTTCTAGATATATTTTAAACTTATCAAAATACATTTTTTTATATAATTGATAGATCTTTCCTATTTTTATTACAATATTTAATTCCTACAACTGTTAAAATTGTTTTTCTTTTTTTTTTGCTTTGTGCTAGATTCGTAAAGAATGTTCGTAGCAATTTTCAATCAAAATATTCTTAAATTCTGTCATGTTCAACATCAAACTACATAGTCACGTTGGATGCAAATTCAAACATACTGAACACTCACGTAGGCGTAAAGTGCTCTTTGCAGCCTATCACGTAGAGCAAAAACCAATATGAATATGCCGATTCTTTCCGCACGACTGATAAAACCACGAAAAGCGATTCCAGCAATCAAGTATGCCACTACACAAGGACCAGCCGCCTTAGTTCCCTCACACTGCTCTGGCTGGCTGGTTGGGGAAGGGCGAACCATGTCAAAGCGTGATATTCAATGATCCATCTAGTGGCATAAGCCAGTAACCATAATCCGGAAAACCCAGCCGGCCGTGACGTGACTTTCCAACTGTTTGCGCCATTTTTACGCGTAGGTACCTACTTCGTGGCAAGTTCGTGAATACATAACAGCGATGATGGGTTGATTATATCAGCATTGCATAGCGAAAACAAACAAATTAGATTCCATGCTTTTGAAACTCAATTAATTATTTTTGCTTATAAGTCACGAGTTTCGGTTTTCAGACAGAATGTCTACTCAAACTGAATACTTTAATATTTGAGACTCACACTTAAACGACATAAAATATGTTTTCAAAGATAGTTATGAGCAGAATGTAATAAATACATGAGCAAAATATTATATAAGTCATTATTGGAATATGCATTACGGAATAGTAATTAACTTGAATGATACTCATTCACGTAAATAAATTTATTAGAATTGATTTATCTTCTATTTATTTTATTTTCGCAAATCCAGTAAGATTTTATAGGTTATTTGATTATTTACTTCTATGATTCTCTAATATAAAGTATGCAATTCATTGGGATTATGACAAATTATGATAATTAGGTAGATGCAAATGTTGTATTTTCGGTAACCTCATTGTTTTTCTTTAAATCATTTTACTATTTGGTTGATTTAATTCGGCACATTAAAAAACTCGTTTTCGCCGTCTTTTTGCCATCTCTCTGTCATATTTTTGTCGTCTTGTCACGATATTTTCCCCATCTTTACATCACATTTTCACATTTTGTCATTTTTTATCTCCGTTTTTGCATTTTTAGTTGCTTTTCCAATGACTTTTTACCGCTTTTATCGCCTTTTTGGTTGTTATTTCACTTTGCTATTGTCATTCTACTGATTTCTTTTCCTCTTTTCATCGTTTTTGGTTGTCGTTTTGCCGTTTTTGTTGTGTTTCATCACCTTTCCGGCACTTTTTCTCGTCGTCCTGTTTGTTGTCAAGACAACTTAAACTTCTGCAAAAGTCGATTATTAACACTGTCGTAGTGTCCTTTGAATCCAATACCTTTTTGGTATATGAAAAAGACAACCATAAAGTTGTTTTTTACTGTCGTTTCGCCGTTCTTTCGTCGTGTTTCTATCATATACTTGTCATCCGTTTTACATTTTTTGTCGCCTTTTTGTTTATCGTTTTTTGTCGTGTTTGTTTTGTATTGTTTCGGATTTTATCCATTTTTGTAGTCTTTTTTGTCACTGTCACTTTTCATCAGACTTCTGGGGTATATTCGTCATTTTTTCGTCGTTTTATTTGTATGTTTTGTCGTGTTGGCGTCTTTTTGTCATTTTTACATATTTTTATGTTATGTTCCGTCATCTGTCGTTTTTTGACCACCCTTTTTGCCATTTTCCGGCAGATTTTTGGCTTTCTATCGTTATTTTTTGCTGGTATTTTGCCATCTTTTTGTCGTCATTTTATTTTTGTTACTTTTCTTCGTTTTTTTGCTAACTTTTCATCATATTTCTGCCACCTTCTCATCATTTCTTCAGTTTTTCATCGCATGTGCGGCTTTTTTGCGGCATCTTTTTGTCATATTTTTTTCATATTTTAAGTTTCTTTTCGTCAATTTATTGTTGTGTTAAAATATTCAACAGTTTGCAATTATCGCGTAAAAATTAATGCATATAGAACAAAAATACCAGCTACCTGGTCTTTATAACCAACCTTATTCGCCAGATAGTAGTAAAGGATTTTAAAGTTATATCGCAATACAGATATTAGGCCGTATGAATAAAGGAGTTAGAGCAAACTCTCCCATAAGATTTACACGGGAAAAGCAAAGCAAACTATTAGCCCGTATGAATTAGCCTATTAGCCAGTATGAATAACACAGTTTGCTTTGCGTTTCCCGGATAAATCCCTTGGAGGAAGCAAAGTCAACTGTTTCATTCGTACGGCCCAGTATGTAGGGAACTATCAAAAAGTCCGAAGAAATTGAAACGAGAATGTTTTGCTTTTCACCATACCCCAACAGGAAAAATATAAATGTGAATATACTACGGTCATAGAGCGAAAACCTAAAAGTGAGGAATATTATGCCATCAACTCGAAAAGTGATGAAGAGTTCTATCTGCTGTCAAAGTAAAAAAATACAAGTTCACATTCCCAAGTAACCATTTTGAAGCCACTTGGTTTTACTTGAATTTTATAAAGGTTTTATTGCGGTATTAATCCGGTATTATGGTATTACGCAATACCAAGAGGGTACGAGGCGACACATATATAATAAAACTGGTTATAAAGCAAATTTATTGTGATATTTTTTGAAACGGTGGTTCTACAGGGTGTTCAATAAGTTCGAATACAACTTTTTATCGTTGTGGAAGTGCGCATCATGTGTATTCTGTGTATTGGTATGGGTGTCAGCTTTAACCTTATATATAGGCTAACCGACGCGCAAGGTGTCGACTTAATGTCATTTGTTATTTGTTTACCGCGCGCGATGAAAGAGTACTGCAACGTCGTAGTAAAGTTGTTTGCGAGAGGTGAGCGACCCGGCGACATATTTCGGCGGTTCAAATTCCACGAGGTGAAGCGGAATTTCATCTATAACATCATCCGTCGGTACCGGGAGATGGGCTCGACCAAGTACCGTGCTAGATCTGGGCGGCCGCGTTCGGCGAGGACGCCAGCAGCCATCAAGGTGATGAAGGAGCGGGTTCGTCGAAAAATGAACCGCTCGATCCAGAAGAGCGCGGTTGACCTGGATGTATCGATCGGGATTGCCCACACCATCATGGCGAAGGAAACGCAAGGTTCACGGGGTAACGGAAGCTACAACGAAGAAGAGGTTGGACAGAGCAAAACTGATACCTTCGCGGCACGCTGGTCAGGAGTTCGTGTTTTCTGATGAAAAACTCTTCATCTTGCAACAGCCGCACAATGTCCAAAATGATCGGCTATGGGCGCCGACGTTGGCCAGCATCCCCTCGTCCCACATAAACATCCCGCAGTTCCAGAGCGCCGCGTCGGTGATGGTTTGGGGGGCCGTATCCAAGCGTGGGAAGCTTCCACTGGTGTTTATCGAGAAAAACGTGAAAATCAACACCGCGTACTATAAGACCGAGGTTCTGGAGAAGGTTGTGGTTCCGGCACTTCGACTTCTACGGGAGAGATCATTACGTCTTTCAACAGGACGGCGCACCGGCCTATACGGCGAATATCGTCCAAGCGTGGTGTCGGGAGAATTTGACTGATTTTCTCGATAAGACTTTGTGGCCTCCCAGCTCCCCGGATCTTAATCCCCTGGACTTTTATGTATGGTCGTACATGCTGGCCAAGCAGAGCGATCATAAAGTGAACACTATGGACCAATATAAGAAGTTCATTTCCATGATCTGGGACGAGATGCCCATGGACCAGGTGCGTGCCGCGTGTGATTCTTTTGAGAAACGTCTCAAGTTCGTCATAAAGCACAAAGGTGGGAGGGGTGCTTCCACCAAATATGTCGTAAAGGTTCTCAATAAACACTGCTTCAATAAAAATTGACTCAGAAAAGAATATCTTGTATTCATTCATTTTTAAACACATTTTTAAAGTGATTTGGAACTTATGGAACACCCTGTATACGCCGAGCATCGGCAAAGATTTTATCATGAGAAAATAGAGAAGCGAATGGTTCAACTCCCCTATAACTAATGAGCCACATACAGTCATACTTCATAGTATCGCTAAATGTACGAATATCGTGTGCAACGCAAAAGTGCGAAATAACACCTTCTGCTGCTTCTAAGGCAACTAATACTACTTTTAACCTGAGAGAGAGGAGCCAGCTGGGATTGTTTTTGTGCATCGAACTGCCAGTGAAAACCGGGCACGGATGGTCACTGTGAACCGGGTAGCTTGATTGAATGAATCAGGGGAAGTATTTGTTTGCAATGAAATTTCAAACCCCTCGCAAACCCGAGCATGCTGACTTTAAATGATACCGTTTGAATTTTCTGCATGAAAAAGAAGAAGAAGAAGACAACGAAAACAATCAATCTGACACTGAGCTGGCTCCTCTCTCTCAGCTTTTAACTATTCTCTTTTCATGGTGATATTATTTTGAATCCAGCTTTTTACGAGCCATAATATTTGACATTTCAGTAATACATCGCACGTTTCCTTTCTGTAAGTTCCTTTGGTTTCACCGTGAGCATGCGGAAACGAAACGTGTGATGTATTACTGAAATGTCAAAAATTATGACTCGTAAAAAGCTGGATACATAACGCCGTTCCTGGGCAACACAGACCCGCTAAATCGGTCACACTCAATTTTCAATATTTAATTTTTAAACGAATTTCGCCGTTCACAATGAGGCATGTCCATTGATTCAAATAATCATTTTTTCGCGAATTCATCAACCACTGGATGGTAGTTACGAAAGGTATGGCAAATAAAATGCGGTTTAATGAAAACTTAGCTGAATATTTTTTCTGTGTTTTATACTAATTTGATTTTTGAAATAGAAAATTCAATCAGTTTACATACACACATTCTTAATTGACTATATTTTGATCGAAATATCTTTTATAACTTAACAACTAGAATCAATCTTACAGTTTTGGAGTATTCAGCTATTTTGTGCATCTCTGTAATGTAAGCAATTTTTGTGCTAACTTATGAAAACCCTCTAAAAGTAATGAGGTTATGTCTAAATGTCAAATCCACCTACCTCTCTGTGAGTCATAAACTACACGCAATCTCTTTGATGCAATTGATTTCCTAAAGGTCTTTGTGCAAGGCAACGCTGAGCGGCCTAAGCTGGCTATCACCTTATCCAGAGCGAGCGGTAGTAAATCTTCAAGTGGATAGTAAAGTCGAACCTTTCTGTGATATTGGAAATCTAGCTATTCTGATGAAAGTTGAAATTGTAAAACGATATCGAATGGCAAACCCGTTGAGATCAAAGTAACGTAACGCAGTAGGAAAAGTGAACTTTGTATCCAAGGGCACATTAGATATTGGATTCCGTACAGCGCAATATGTGTGTTCTTGCATCAATAGATGCAGTTTTGCGGCAAAGCAGCGGGTGTTTTGGAAATTGAATTGGCGATAGAGTACCATGGAGAAAGTGCTTTGATTCAACATGAAAAGGAGTTTTGACATTATGATTTGTGAACATTGAATCTGTTTCTTCATTATAGACGAATATTCACTTTAAGGAACTTTTATCGACAATATACCCTGACAAAGACCAGCTTTTGTTTTGGGTTGGACCTTTCTCATTTAAATTTTCTTGGATTTCTTCTTATTCTTGGATAATGAATTCTGTCAAAACAATAAAGTGAAAAGACTTTCTCTTTTTCAAACTGCCTAGCATTTTCGTGCATTTCACTTTTGGTCTAGCATTACTAGTCTATTATGCAATAAATATTCAAAAGAAAAAGCATTTACGGTCCAAAATTATCACAAAATTCCTTTTAATTTGCACTGGTTCCTCACTGAAATCCAATCTTAGAATATCCGTAACATAAATTACTTTTATACAATCATTTTTGTCATAATTTCATATTTGCTTATTGTAAAGAATGAGATGAAATTAACCAAAAAAATGTTATGACTCTAAAACCCCTTGGGTGTCGGCGGAAACATGAAACCCCACTCTGAGCTCTTTATATAGGTACCAATTTCCAGCATTCGAAACAAAAAATGAATGCAATCAGTAGAAACTCAAAAAAAAAGCATTGCAAGTCACGTTATGTCATCCTGACGGATTTGCAATCGTGCACGGTTCACTGTACCGCCTGTATACACCCGACACGGATTCTTTTGAATCCATTCTGTTAACTCGCTTCTTTGTTAAATATCTCTTTACATCACCATTGAATAATTCACCCGACTAGGTAATAGTGGAAGGTACAAAAAATTATATACACTCAGCAAGAATTGAATGGGATAGAAAAGTTCCTTCTGTGAATCCAAGCAAGTAACAATAACCATAGGAGGTGTGGGAGGCTTTGCAAAATGGTTTAATTTCATTTAGAACTACCGTTCCGTATCTACAACTGAATTGAAATACATTGAAATTCGTACATTTTCCGGTAGGCATTTAGGTTAGCTAGAGCAGGTGCTTTGAAAGAAAATACTAATGCAGAAGTTTCCGAAAATTTAATTTTATGCTAAACGGGAAGGCGATAATTTGCATAATAGATTCTTCCTAAATAACGCCGGAAATAGGGTCTCAAACTGTTTGAAGTATCAACTGGAATGCGGGTAGCTCTAAGTTTTCAATTGTTTTGTTCGTCTTTCTTCTTTTCTTGTTCAAGGTACAATTCTTCCAAAACAGGTTATTTAAAGTTTTATCCAACGACAAGACTATCTACACTAATTTTTGGCGATTAACATGTTCAAATCGACAGCAGGTAGGGTACGGGAGGGTTTTTTCAGACTATTAAGCGATTTCTTCTCTTTCTTCAGCCTAGGCCAAGTTCTAGTGGAACCACATCAGTAGGTTTTGATTTTCTTTTATTCTTTTATTGCAGAGTACTTATATTATTGAGCCAATAGTTATAAAATATTAAAGTTGTATATCGGCAAAATATGTATTTAACCAAAGAAAAGGAAAATAGTCTGAATTTAGTAGTAGGCGCTCCGTCTCGTAGCATAGCTACTTGTCTTATGTTTGTCATCAGAACGTTACAAAACAGTTGACAAACACGTTAAAGTTCTTGTTGACTTTGGTTTTATGAAACAAAGTAGGGTAGATGCTCCAGTAGTTGTGGTAGTACCAGTAGTGGTGGAAACTCGAAATATATCATGATTTTGGCGGATTTCGAAATAATTTCCGTTTTCTATTGTTAAATATATATTTGTTAACAGCTTTATCTAAGATACACAGTTAAAATTCAAGATGTTGGTGCAAAAATTACAAATTCCTTATCAGCAGTCCAATAGAGTGCAATTGCTTAAGAAATTCGTAACAATCCATAGCATTTTAACAAGCTTACGTTGTTATCCACCTGCTGTCATGCTCATTGCAAGCGTTGCTAAGGCGGTAAACAACATTCCACTATTATAGGCAAATTTTCCACTATTATAGGAACATTACCATTACTTTAGGAGCACATACTAATGTCAGGAAAAGCAATATTTGAGATATATTAACCAGATGAATGGTATAATTTTGGTATGTATTTAAAGCCAACACTATGGTGCATCATATTATCATGTAGTTCAATTGGAAACTGATAAATTGAGCGTTCAAATTGTCTTTACACACTATCCCCCGACATAATTCCTCCATTACTGGAGCATCTACCCTAGACCAAAGCCTTTAGCAACGCTAGGGATTAGTTTTGAATATCATTTGGAAACAAAATAGTGGGGTAGCTGCTCCTGTAATAGTGGGACGATGTCGGGGGATATTATTTAAAGACAATTTGAATGCTCAATCTATCAGTTTTCAATTGAACTATATGATAATTGAACTATATGATATGATAATGTGTATGATTAAACACATACCAAGATTGTACCATTTTGTTGGTTGTCATATTTAAAATACCTATTGATTTTCCTGACATTTGTCTGTGCTCCTACAGTAGTGACAATGTTCCTTTAATAGCGGAAAATGTTTCTAGAATAGTGGTGTTTTGTTTACCGTCCTTAAAAATACTCGCAGTGACAATAGCAGCAGATAATAACAGCGAAAGTTTGTTAAAATGCTATGGTTTGTTACGAGTTTCTTAAACAAAAGAAGAAAAAGGTTCTGAAGCACTTGAACCTTATTGGTCTGCTCAAAACGGAACTTGTAATTTCTGCACCAACATTCTAAATTTTAATTTTGTATCGTAGATAAAACTGTTAAGAAATATATATTTAACAATAGAAAATTGAAATTCTCTCCAAATTATTCTAAAATCCACCAAAATTATGAACTTCAGGGAATTTGCGACCACCCTCCCCTTATCATTGGTCTAACTGATCTTTGTTGAATTTCTATGAAAAACTCTTTAGATCCAAAAGCAACTCTGTTAACCCTTTATAAGGCAGTGGCAACTATATTGCCACCAACAAAAATTTTTTATTTTGCTTCTATAATTATATTGATGTCATTATAGACGCAAAACAACTATTTTTCGTTAGTGGCAATATAATTGCCGCGGCCTTATAAAGGGTTAAAGCCAGTTTGTGCTTTAGGCTTTACCTTAGCCTAATTTAGCAAGAGTGTAAACTAAATCATTAGGAACGTTGCCAGTAACGCCTGAGTACGGTATAATCACAACAGTATGGTAAGCTGATACCTGCTGATGGTAAGACCACGAGATGACACAACGAAATGAATAAAATGCTTAGGACACAAACGGTGGTCGTGTTATTCTTCTAGGTACCTGAATATATAAGGGTGACACTTGTCAGCAATAGCAATTTTATTAATATTAAAGCAGTCATACAAAAATAATATCGTCGCATGGCAAATCATTCTTCGTATCTGATATTTCCTTACTTTCCAATAGGGTCAATATTTCGGCTGCCTCCGTTCTCTATAAGGGATTGCGTCAACCTTAGCATGACCGCTCTGTTTGCACAAACAATCAAGAGGTCATAAAGAACGACTATCTACTGCGAGCAGAGATATAGGCCCTGAGTACGAATCAAAATATCTAATCTTTGCCAGCATGGAAGGCAATAACCAAGTGACAGGAAGCTTTGACAGGAAGATTTTGGACTAAATTGCCAGCTGGATAATGCCGGCTGGAACATCGGTACCTTGCGTACCTGCAGGTATGAAATATGACCCATAGTGGCGCTAAGCCTCTTATCCAGCAACTCCTTGAAACGCTTGAAACCTGGAAACTCGGCTTCGTAGCTCTGCAGGAAATTAGTCACAAAGTAGAGGAGGTTTGGAACAGGGCCCTACAACGTCACCTTCAATTGCATAGCGTCACTCATAAATGAAGTAGTGAAGCTTCGGTTTCTACAGAAGCAGCACCGCTTCAGTTTCAAACTAGCTTCAGTTAGTGTCAGCAAAACAGGTTTCACTTCGTCATGACGATCAGTTTCAACTTTTCATTAGTACTTTTCTATCAAATACTCAGAAGAAGACCAGCAACTATGAATGCAAATGAATTGAATTTGAGTAACAATTCCTACAATGCAACGCATATTAAAGGTAGCCTTGTCAATGTCGACAACTCGTGCCTGACTTTCTGCCGTCGTCAATTGAAACAGCCACCAACTTCAACTGAAGCTTGCTTGAAGCGTTCAGTTCAATAAACGAAGCGAGTCACTTCATGTATGAAGCGAATGTAAGAGAAGGTCAGTTTCATTTATTTGTTTCGACGACGCCGGGCCCTGGTTTGGAATATCCTCGGCGCATAGGCCTAGTTTTATTAGAGCGGTGGTACTACCAACGAACTAGGAACGGGCGTTGTAATGTTGAGCAGAATACAGATCGCGTGGTAAACAGAAAGATGATCAACGAGAGAATGTGTTTATTGGGGATAAAGCACCGTTTCTTCAATTACAGCATCATACGCTGCCCGCAGGGCGGTTGACCCAACGATGAGAATGAAGCGTTGTACGCACGGCTGTATCCAACGACTATCAAGATCACCATCGGAGATATGAACGCACAGGTCGGTAGGGAAGACATGTATAGACCAGTGATAGAACCTCACAGCCTGCACACGAACAATAATGGCCAGCGATGTATATTATTTGCAGCTTTCTGAGGCCTGGTGATCTGAAGCACCTTTTCGTAAGCAAAAATATCCACAAAGCCACCTGGAGATCACCTGACCAACGTAACCACGTTCTCATAAGTAGGCGGTTCTCCTCCAACATCACGAACATACGTTTCCTTCGGCGTGCAGACATTGGTACTGACCATCACCTAGTAGTAGCATATGTATGTACGCTCAAAACTGCCTACCGTATATCAGACACGTCAAAGCCGTCCTCCTCGGTTGAAAATACTACGCGCGAATGCTTCTTCCGAGGAAGTTAGGTGCTTCAATCCACGAAAACGGTTGGGGCAAAATACGTTCGGCTATCGGAGAGGCCGCTGCCTCGCGATTAGGTGAACAGCCCAGAAGTATACGAAATGTTTGATTTGGTGGTGAATACCAACAAGAGTTAAGAAATATCGTGGAAAAATTATCTGCGCATTGTCACTAGGGAGAACTTGGCCTGATACTGACGATTCTGAGGAGTTGAAAGCGCTAGAAGGAGGACAGTGATCGTGAAGAAATAGAACAACCCAGATAACACAAGATCGTAATAGAAAGTTAACATTAAATCGTTTTCATGTCAATTTTATTTATTTATTTATTTATTTATTTATTTTAACTACATATTCACGTAACACAAGTAACCTTATAATGGTTTTCAAACTTTGCGTACAGTGTGATTTCTGCTAATAATCAATCAGTTCTAATAATAATCAGTTTTCTGCTGAGAGGAATGTTTTACATGATATTTTGAAGACGGCGTAGCTTCTAGCACTTTTGCACACGCTCGGCAGACGGTTCCAGAGACAGATACTACGGTGACGAAAGGCTTTCCTGCCAGCATCAGTTACACAACTGGTTAGCAAAAGATTGTTTGTTCTATTTGATTGGGAGAATGAGTAAAAGTTTGAAAGATAAGTTGGCCCATCAAACAATATTTTATATGTTTGAGTGCATATTCGGAAGTTGAGAAAATTTTCAAATGTACACCCAACCAATGAGTTTTGAAAGCTTGAAATGTGATCAAAACGGCGAATGTTATGGACGTAACGAGTGACGGAATTAAAAGCCAACTTGAGTTTTTCGAAATTTTCGTTAGATACATTTGCAAACAGGACACTACCATATTCGAACAAAGGAACAATAAGAGTTCTAGCTAGTTGTAAACGTATAGGTTGTGGAGTGTAATGACGTAGTGCTACTAATGAATGCATAGACCCATAAACTTTCTTACACACGGCTGCTACTTGAGCATCCCACTTCATATAGCTATCCATGAGTATGCCCAAGTTTTTGACAACCGCTGAATAGGGAATAATCTCGTTTCCAACCATAACTTGAGCAACTTCATCAAAAATCATTCTTTTTGTTCTGAAAATGATTGCTTGAGTTTTTCCAGCATTTATTTATTTATTTATTTATTTATTTATTTATTAGTAATTCATCTGACACAGAAGATAGTCTACATGAATAAAAATCTTAAAGTAATAAGCTTGATCTTTTTAATCTTCTTGCAAACACGCGCGATGGTTCGTCGAAGTCAAACAACTCTTCCACTTTTGTAAACGTTCTTATACACTCAGTCATTGGCTCGCAAGATCCAAATGCTGTCCGATGGAACTGTGTCTGCAGTAGTCCCGTTGAGCGTAACGTTCGTTGCGATGCCCGGAAGTTGAGCATGGATAACAATTGTGGACAGTCAATTTCCCCGTTAAGCATTTTAGCTACAAATATCGCCTGCTGCATTTTTCGTCTGTATTCCAGTGTGTCGAGATCAAGTAGACGACATCTATCTCCATAGGGTGGCAAATTTTCTGGATTTCGCCAAGGGAGATGACGCAAAGCAAGTCTAATAAATCTCCTTTGTACGCGTTCAATTCGTATGGTCCAAGTAAGCTGCTTCGGAAACCAAACCAGATTACAGTTCTCCAGAAGCGGTCGAACTAGGGCGCAATATAATGATTTAAGGCAGTGGGCGTCCTTAAAGTTTCTCCCTATCTTGGAGATAAATCCAAGTTGCCGGGATGCTTTAGAGATAATTGTTTCACGGTGCAAATTAAATGTCAGTTTAGTATCCAGTAAGACACCGAGGTCATTAACTTGTTGGACTTTGCGCAGCTCAGTACCATCGATAATATAATTAAAGTTTATCGGGTTTTTGATGCGATAAAAGCTCATCACTTCGCATTTTGCAACGCTGACTATAAGCCAGTTCAGTTTGCACCAGCCAACAAACACATCAAGCATAACTTGCAAGCGGCAGCAGTCGTCTTTATTACTTATGGTAGCAAACAGTTTTAAATCATCAGCATACACTAACTTGGAGCCAACACCCAACAGTAACGCAGCATCGTTAAAGAACAGTAGGAAAAGCAAAGGACCCATATTACTGCCTTGAGGGACTCCAGATATATTAGTAAATTCCGATGAAATACTGGATCCAAGTTTGACTCGTAGCACTCTACCGCTGAGATAGGATTTTAGCCATTCAACCATTTGTTGGGAAGCACCAAGTCGGGAAAGCTTCCGCAAAAGTATTACATGGTCAATTCGATCGAAAGCAGCTTTTAAGTCTGTATAAATGACATCAACTTGTTTCTTGTTTTCCATTTGCGAAATGCACATCGAAGTGAATTCCACCAGATTAGTACAGACCGATCGACCAGGCATGAAGCCATGTTGAGCCGTTGAAATGTAGTTCTTAGTGCGGGACTGTATTACACCACTCACGATAATTTCGAACAACTTTGATGCCGCAGAGAGACTGGTTATTCCGCGATAATTCCGTACATTATGACGATCGCCAGATTTATATACCGGAAACATATCCGATTGTTTCCAAATGTCAGGAAATTTACCTTGTTCGAAAGACTTATTAAAAATTGAACACAACGGATTCGCCAAAACTTCTATACATCGACTTAAAACTACGGCGGGAATACCGTCAGGCCCTGCAGAGAAGGAGCGCTTCAATTTCTTGGTTGCAGTTATCACCAGATCTGTAGTCATGTTAAACAAACTCAAATCCACCAAGTTGGCCGGGACATGCGCAGCCGCAATATCAGCATCACCGTCAGAGGCAGTTCCATCAGCAAAAACGGAGGCGAAAAACTTCGCGAACAGCTCACAAGAGGCAGGGATTGAACTTGATTCGACGTCATCGTAGTACACGTTGGAAGGGATTACAGAACATTTCCTCTTAGAGTTGACGAAATTCCAAAATTTTTTGGGCTGCCTGCGAAGATCGGATTGCACACGCAGCAGCATTTAATCGAATACCATTTGAGTTACTCCAATCCATAATTTTCTTTATGTCCATATTGATTTTATTTACGAGAATGTCGATTTCATTACTTTTTCCGGGAAGGTACAATTGAAAATCATCAGCATAAAGATGAAATTTGCAGTACAGCAATTGCTCAGGAAGATCGTTAATAAACATCGAGAACAGAAGCGGTCCTAAAATTGATCCTTGCGGGACTCCGCTTGTTACGGTAGCCAAGTCTGATTTTATGCCGTTGAGCTCAACGTATTGTGATCGGCCGGAAAGATATGAATGAAGGAGCTTAATAGCGCAGTCTTGTAGTGAGAATATGCGCTTTAACTTTATGCAAAGTAAAGCATGGTTGATTGAGTCAAAAGCTTTGCTAAAATCAAGGAGCACCATAACTGTAGCAAACTTTCGATCCAACGCGCATCGAATATCATTTTCGATTTTGATGAGCGCTGTGGTTGTGCTGCAGTGCTTACGGTATCCTGACTGGAGAGGGCACAGCAGACTATTTTGCACTAAATAGTTATTCAGTTGTTTTGCTATTAGACCTTCAAAGATTTTTGAGAGAGCGGGAAGAATGCTGATTGGACGATAATCAGCCTCGGTGGAAGGATTCTCATTTTTTGCAATAGGAACAACGCGAGCAATTTTCCAGTCACAAGGGAAGCATGACGTAGTTAATATACAATTGAACAGGTCGGTAATAAAAGGCAGCGTGACACAAAGTGTCTTTTTTAGAACATGCAATGGAATTTGATCAGTTCCGGCAGAATCACATGTGGCCGAATTGAATTCGGTTAACACTTCGTCTTGAGATAAACATCTGAAAGAAAAGTTTTCCTGACTTATCTCTGCAGTTAAATCGTAAGGTTGTGTGGGATTAAGTTGAGAAACAAAGTACGTGTTAAGCGATGACGCACTGACGTCCCCGCCACCAGCTCTAGAAGACGCCTCCTTAAGACCCAGCTGTTTGATATTTCTCCAAAGTTTGTTTGTTGAAAGTTCAGGGTTAAGATGGGAAGTGAAAAATTCTTGCTTGGATTTTTTTACTTCACGATTTACAATATTTCTTAACCGCGTAAAATTGTTCCACTTACTAAGACATTGCTTATCTCTTTTCCAGCAATTATATGCATCCAATCTGTTTTTAAATAACACATTTAAATTCTGAGTGATCCAAGGACATTTGGGATCGATGCTCTTTTTCTTTCGCAAGGGAGCGTGTTGATCGATGATGGATAAAAGGGTGTCGTTCAAAATAGCTAATTTATCATTTACATCATTGTATTGTTGCATTACAGAGAGATCGGCATTACGTAGATCCTGCGCAAACTTGTGGTAATTAATTTTGCCATATTCACGAGTCCAATGATATTCGGGAGCGGAATATTGGCTTTTTATTCTATAATCGAAGCAGATTAGATCATGATCACTAATACCTCCAAATGAAGACTGATACAAATTTTTTATGTTAAAAGTACAGTTACCCGCTACTAAATGAATCCAAGATTCTGGGCAGTTGGGTCGATGACATGTGGGTAGGGAGGGCACTAGTTTAAAAGTCACCGTATCAAGCTGTTTCAGCAGCTTTGTCACGGATGGTTCAGCAAATTTTAGCAGATTAATGTTTAAATCGCCCATGATTAAGATATTCGGCTCACACGAAGATAGCTCAACAATTATTTCGAAGATTTCGTTTAGACTAGAACTAGGAATGTTAGGTGGTTTGTATATTATCCCGCAAACAGTTTTTAAACTAGTAAGCTTAATAAAAAGATAATCTACTTCGCTACCTTTTTGAGATTTAGAAAGAACAGAATATTTCATTGATTTGTTTAAGTAAAATGCAACTCCCCCCCCACGAGTCTTGGTACTGCTCAGGCGATCAGATCGTACAATTTTAAAGTTGCTTATGGATATTGATCTGTTAGTGTTTCCAGGCTTAAGCCAAGTTTCTACTACTCCAAGAACCGATATCATTGTATTTTCGAAAAATGCACGGTAATTATCAATGTTGTTCAGTAGGCTGCGAGCATTATGAAAACCAATAGTTGTGAAATTACGAGATTTTTTAGAAATCAACGATTTTAAACTGGTGTCAGAAAAGTCGTTAACCTTTGTTGCCGATTCAATGTAACTGTCCAAGCCATCTCTAACCGAAACGTGTGCAACAGGGAGAACTTGATTTGAGAATGAACTGATTGGTGCAGAATTACTCACAGTTGTTAACCTGATATTTGAGGTCGAATATTGACCGCAGAGTTGTCGTTTTTTGGTTGAAAAGGACGAACTATCACTCCTTACATTGGAATTGTATAATAATTCGAGCATGTCAATAAGTTGTTTTGCAGTCGTGCGTGTCCTCATATACAACTCATGACTGTGAATTATAAAGCAGTACAGATGATTGCAATATTAAGTTAAGTTATATATTCAGGAGTATTAAGTTGCGTGTTATAAAAACCGCTGTATAAAATGCAAGATAGAATTAAAAATAATCGTCAAAATTTTCGCACGTATATTGCCTCTACTTTGGTACATATATGCTCTTATCTGGCGTGAAATATAACTTTTTCGTTCAGATATGACGTCGTATTTCTCAGTTGCAATCAAGATATACAAACCTAATGGTTTACTGGGAACTATTCCGAGCTAATAACACGCGCAAGTTTTACGAGAAGTTGAACCAAACTCGTAAGGGTTACACACCGAAACATGTGTAGAGACGAAGCAGGTAATCTGACCACATACGAGCGCGAAGTGGTCGACAGATGGAAGCAGTTCTACGATGAACACCTCAATGGCGAAGTTGCAAAAGGAGGCGGAACGGCCCCTAGAAATGCCCATGCAAGATAGTAATATCCCAGCACCTGATCTCCAAGAAGTCAAACGACAAATCGAATTACTGAAGGCCAAGAAAGCCGCTGGTAAGGACCGCCCACCAGCAGTACCTCTTAAATATGGCCGAGAAACGCTGACAATGGCGCTACACTGGGTTAATTTCAAGATTTAGCAGATGGAGAGATTGTATAACATTTCGCCGAATACCATTTCGCGGAAACCCAATTCGCGGATGACCATAACGCGGAATATACTGTTTCGCGGAAAACCATTTCGCGGAAAACATTTTCGCGGAAAGTACCATTTCGCGGAAAACGTTTTTGCGGAAAGTACTATTTCGCGGAAAAAATTTTCGCCGAAAGTACTATTTGGCAGAGAACCACCGCTCATTCAGTTTGGAAACCGCAAAACGCGGCTTCGCCGCTTTGTATTCAGCGAAAGTTAAATTGATGCGAGGACTAGGGAAAACTGACTAGAGGTCAGTAGACCTAGGAAAACGAATAGACCTAAACAGATGTGATCTCTGCAGGGGGGCTGCCCCCCCGCAGTGGCCGGCGCTTCCGACGGCGGGTCACCGGCGAACACTCGCCGTTGCCTGCGGCCGGCTCGCCCTGAATCATCTAGGAAACGTTTGCTACTAACATGGTTTTCCGCGAAACAATATTTTCCGCCAAATGGTTTTCCGCGAAATGTTTCTTTCCCCCAAACGGTTTTCCGCGGAATAATCCTTTCCGCGAAAGGGTTTTCGGCGTTTTGGTACATTTCGCGAAATAGTACTTTCCGCGAAAATGTTTTCCGCGAAATGGTATTCCGCGAAACGGTACTCCGCGATATGGTCTTCGGCGAAATGTTATACAACCGATGGAGATGCTACCGGAGGAATGGGAGGATGGATTTATCCCATCTACAAAAGGGTGATCGGCTCGACTGCTGCAACTATCGTGGCATAACGTTGGTAAATGCTGCTTACAAGGCTTCGTGGGGTATTATCAGGCGGGCTTGATAGGGCTCGTGCAACTGCAAACCCAATTTTTACCATCCGACAGACCTTGCAGAAATGTCGGAAGTACAACGTTGAGAAAAGGTGATGGCTTATCGTGCATGCTGTTCAAGATCACCCCCTGGGGGAAGGGGGCGGGGGGGGGGGGGGTGTTTGAAACGAGAGGTACTATTTACACTACTGGTCGCCAACGCCTTCGCAGATGACTATGATATCAAAGCCAGGAGCATTCCTATGTGGAGGTAATCTACGCATTATACTGATAGTGGAATCTTGGAGGATTAGATTAAAATTAAACGTCTCTTCGAAATGACATGAGTGGAAGAGGTTCAAAGCAGCAAAACGCGTGCACCTCTTACGGACGGTAACCGTTGACGGCGACCAACTGGAAGTGGTAAATGAATTCGTGTATTTGGAACCGCTGACGACAACAACACTAGTAAGGAGATCCAGCGGAGGATTCAAGTGAGAAATCGGGCCTACTTTGCCCGTCGCAAAACGCTACGATCAAAAAGCATTCGTCGCCGTATGAAGTTGATAATGTGCAAAACCACTATTAGACTGGTTGTTTATGGACTTGATTCTGTGACTCTGCTCACGGAGGACACGCCCGCCTTTGCCGCGTTCGAGTTGAAGGTGTTGCGGATGCTATTTGGCTGAGTACAAATTGAAAACGAAGAGTGGCGAAGGTGTATGATTCACGAACTACAGGCACTACTTGGAGACATTCCGATCGTACATCTGGTGAAAGTCGGTAAGCTACGGCAGGGCGAACACGTCGTAAGGATTCCGAGTGGCAGTGCAACGAAAACAGTTCTCTTCAACAACCCCTCCGGCACCCCCCTGTTTCTGTCTCAATATCAAGACGCTCGACCAGGTCGAAAGTGATTTGCGACTTCTCTGAGACGATTGGGAAATTGGCGACGAGTGGCCCAAGATCGAGTTGGATGGAGACGACTGCTTGAAACAGCACCGAGCTACCCCGGCTCTCTGCTGGTGGTGCTCCATAGGGATAGACCTATTAACTGTTCATGCGTGCTTGTGTGTATTGGGTTTACCGTTCTTTTCATGCTTGCTCTGCTTTACCCACCTCGTTCCTCATGCTAGTACTGTCTCTAATTAGGCCATTACAAATATTTAAAAAAATTTTTGTCCCTCCGGTGTTGGGCCACTGAAGGGGTGGGGGTACAAAAAAAAAAAACAAAGAGAATTTTTTAATCGAGCAAAAAAAATATGGATTTTAGGCATTTTTACTTAAAGTTTAAACGTGAAAATCAAATCTATTCCTGCTTTTAATAAATACGTTGTTATTTTTCATGCAAAAATCTACAAACAAAAAGATAAAAACGAAAGAAAATTTTTTGACCGATTTTCGGAAATTTCACTGTTTGAACTTCCATTTCTATTTCGTGCTAGAAGCGTTAACTCAACTCGTACACTCGTTTTTCGAGTTTTTTAAGCTGTAGAGCCCACAGACAATTGATTTTATAAAAAAATTTAACTCATATCCAACAAATTATTTTTTTGCCCCCCGATTTTTCAAGCCAATTTCCAAGGGGGGGGGGGGGGTTGACAAAAACTTTGAAAAAGATTTGCAATGGCCTTATAGCCATCCCTGGCAGGACCGACTAGTACGTTAAACTATAAGAGTGACTTGTTGCACTGTCTAGATGCTTCATTGTAGTAATATAGAATTCAGTACGAAGGAAGAGTAATGAGGAGAATAAGAGAAAAAACTCATGGTCACTTTGACATGAAAAGACCTAATTCTACTACACACACCCCATCGACATCTCTATAACGAGCTGTAGTTAACGTCAGCGACAGCATGTCCTGGGCTCAAAATTTGGCAGCGGGCCCAAATCAGACTGCTGGCAGTTGAGTGAAACGCAGTGCTGACATGCTATCTCATTTTCGCACACACAAGATGTTGGCAGCGAAAACATGATTGCCTGCCGATGGGGTGACTACACACGAAGTCACGACCGTTCGCTTGTCATAGATGATTCGGTAACGCGAAATTCTTGTGCCTCAATGTTTTGTAGGAACTTCGTTTGTCATTACTGACGAATCGGTCCTTTGCGCTGGCGAGCACGTGCTCGTCGTATTCAATTTTTTTAAACGGAGAGTTCTTCATGCCGCTGCTCTAGTCTCTCTACACTTTTCTCTGTTCTGACGGGTAGCGAGCCTGCCACTCCTGGCCTAGTTCTTTTCATCTGTAATCTGTTACTTTCTAGCATTCGGCATCGAACCAGCTGTCTTCCACACGTCGAACCAATCACCTGTCAAGCAAGCCAGCTCGAGTCCGTGCTTAGTCCGAACTTCCGGACATTCCAAGTATCAAGTTTGCCATCGTTATCCATTAATCGTTTCTTTGTTCTTTGCCGTGTCCTAAATCGATTTCCGAGCGTCTTAGTAGAACTTCCGAATAACCGAGAACAAACTGGAAATGAATTCCTTTTAGGCTGTGAACCATTTTGCGAAATTTTTAACTTTTTGGTTAAAAATTGACAATTCGATGGTTTTTCGAAAATAACCCTGCTCGGGACATTGGTTAGTTTTGACAGTTCGATGGTTCGCTTCGGAGAACCAATGAGATATGTCACAGGTGTGGAAAGAGCTTCGATGTGTTTCACTGATTTTTCTTTAAATTTTTTTTACCAATGTATGGATATTTAACATATAACAAATTTATTTATTCAAGCTGAAATGAAATGAGATAAATTTTATCTATCAAATAGGAGCAAATGAACACCAAAAATTCATCTAATTCCAACCTGGACTGAGTAAATAAATTCGCTGTTATAGAAACATATCTTCATCCTCACCTTATATATGCTCTCATTGAGTAAAACAACTATCAATCTTTTTTTTTTGAAACGATGGTTCTACAATTGATGAAGGGACGGTAAGGAAAGTAATGAAGAAGGATTTTTTGCGAATGGAGGGGAAAGAGTGGAAAGGAAGGAGGGGAAAGGAAAGAGGGGAAGGGGGGGGGGTAATAGGTAGTTACGCTTAACAAGTTGTCTTTGTGACTCCTACCTTTTGTCCAATGCTGGAAGGTGCATGGGTCGAACCAAGCTATAATCTGAGATTATAACAGGATTTGAACCCACAACACCCGCCAGGGCATGTGGCTCGTTGGTGTACCTGTACCTGTGAACCACAGAGGCACTGGACAAAAGGAGTCTGCTAAAACCCCCTTATTAACCGTAGCGACATGGGTTGGGCTATTTTTAGACACAAATTGTGCCTCTTCCTCCACCTATTGTAGAGACCACCGACCGAGAAGTTTTGATCTAACTCGTTTTTACTTTCAGGACGACGACACTAGAGATGGTCGGGTAGCGGAAAATTTGCCCGAAACCCGCACCCGTACCCGTACCCGCCGGGTTCGGGTCGGGTTCGGGTATTGAAAAAAAAAATAATTTGCGGGTTCGGGTCGGATACGGGTTCTTAATTTTTGTTTTTGAAACCGGGTACGGCTCGGGTCGGGTATCTGTATTGACCACATTTAACACTAAAGATAGTCGGGTACCCGGGCCCGTCCCGTACCCGTCGGGTTGCGGTCGGGTTCGGGTATAAAAAATAATAAACTTGCGGGTTCGGGTTTTTAATTTTTTTCTTGATCGGGTACGGGTCGGGTTCGGGTATTGAAATTTTCATACCCGACCATCTCTAGACGACACTATGCAGGCCCTTACGACTTGCAAGGTACTGCGTGTGACGTTGTTCGTCCGTAAGCGTGTTAGTCCGCGTATCTCAGCGCGGGTCTTCGGAAAAAGGCTCCGTTCCTATGAAATTGACGAAACTCGTGTTTACCCCCCCCCCCCCTTTCCACTCTTTCCCCTCCATTCCCGAAAAATCCTTCTTCATTACTTTCCCTTACCGTCCCTTCATCAATTGTAGAACCATCGTTTCAAAAAAATATTAATATATGCCTGACCGCATTTCAAGGTCAAAAAGACTAGAAACCAGGCTTGGCATACACTTTTCGCTTTGATGTTGCTCTTTTGATTACTGCTCCTCAGCCAAGCAGAATTTGAAAAAGTGGTGTATGTAGCATTTGTAGAGCTAATAATTATCTATAATATTGTTGAAGAAAGTAAAGTTTTATCTTTAGTATTTACGGCGCTGTAGGGTAGCAATGCCGTTGATAGCAAAAAGAGCGCTCTTTTTGCTACCAAGAGGGTAGCAGCCTTATAGCGCCATAAATTCAAAATGCACAGTAATGCTTACTTCAGCAATATTGTAGATTATTACAAATTCTACAAACGCCCCATACATCACTTGTTCAAATTTTGCTTGGCTGAGATGCAATAATCAAACGAGCAAAATCGAAGCGAAAAGTGTATGCCAAGCCTGCTAAAAACACGAGTTTGGTCAACTATCAATCTGTTAAATACGAAGTGGTTCGCATTCTGAACTGATTTTAACCACTCGAGGAGAAATAACCATCGAATTGTCAAGTATTAACTAAAAAGTTAAAAATTTCGCGAAATCGTTCACAGCCTTAGTTCTACTATTTTTTACTTTAACTTTAAGTAAAAAAACTTTTACTAGACATAATAGAAGTAAAAGGAAATCATTTCCAATTTGTTCTCGGTTATACACATAATTATGTTTCAGATATGTGGTTCAATTGCATAAGAACTCAAAAGGGTTTCTTTGGGTATTTAACATGTCACCATAGATTATTGGGTTTTTAATACTGTTTAAATAGATGTTTCTCTGTAATTCACTGAACAATGTATGATTATCAACCTTGTGCATACATAGCATGTTGAAACATTCTACATTATGCAAACTTATCCGGATTGTGCTATAGTTCGTATTCTATTCGGCAGAATACATGAAGTCAATTAGGATGGCGTAGAGTCAAAACTCACTTTCCAAGTTTCAAAACTATTTGTCAGTTACCACAAAATCGATTCTAAGTTAGTTATCAAAATCGGATTATAGCAGCAAATTTTCAGAGCCACTCTCTTGTTCGTTTCCTTTTATTAAATCGCCGGAACGCTGTAATGTAATCGAAAAAATCTAAGTAGATACGTACGTTGGACGGGTTTAATCGAGTTAGAAAGTTGTATTGAAATTGTTGCGGAAGGTAAATCGGTTTTGGTCCTTTGTTGTGTGACGTATCCGGGTTGGAAGATAAAGTTTTAATCGCATAACCTACAGTTCCTGCATCCTGATTTCAAAAATTAGACAGCAAGTGTAGGTAATACTTTCGGTATTCTGTGTGTCATATTTTTCAGCACTATGTGTTGATGTTAAAGTCCCCTAAAGTAAGATAAATTCTGTATCAATATATGTAATTCCTGCCAATAGCAGCTGAGCAGTTGTTAAGGAGTCTTCTGCCGGAGGCAACAATAATGGGCCTATCATTCACTCTAGGCTGCCGTGGACACCGATGGGCGGATGTGATGACATTTCCAGGTCGCAAATATAACGTAATCCTGGATCAACGATCAAAATAATAGCATGTTTTTCGTTAGCTGACGCACGGGAAGTGGCAAGTTAATTTTCCTTGAATATGTCTGCCGTGTCTATCGTTGGTTGGTTGTGTTCCATTGGCAGCTAAATGGAACCGACCGTTCGTACACTTACCACAAAAGGCCGGTTTTCTCCACTTTTCGCAGCAGATTCGCTTTGTCGTCGCATCCTCCGGTGGTAACATTACGTACCTATCGGAAAGTCGCTGCTGTAGTCACGTGCGGTCGTTTCTAGCTGGATAATGTTTTTCTTGTGGCGCGAGTGGAAAGCTTCAACACTACTGCTAGGTTAGACATCCGAGCACAAACTCTAGGGTGTTCACATCCGGTTAGTTTACTTTCGCACCAATCAAATTATCATACGTTCGCTTGAAGACTACACCTGAACAAGGATCTACTGCTCCGATGGAGCGTTGGAAAGAGTGATTCTGTGGCGTGAACGTAAATTGATGATATTTTTCAATTAAGTTGGGACAAGTTTTAGACTAACATATTACAACAGACAAGCACACGAAACGAGATTACCGGAACGTAGATTCATTGCATGTTTGTAAATTGCCTTGAATCGGCGTAATTTCGTGTGATGACTTTACGCTTTACGACATTGGAAATTGAACAATCTTGATAATGTGTTAATTATTGGTAGATTAAGTATATTACTATAGTTACTTTAGTCATAAGCCATTATCTTAATGACTAGCAAAGTTTTTAAATTATTACAACAGATTATTTATCATATTTAGAACAAAGAAACAAAGAAAGCCTCGTTCGTGCAAAATGCAATTACAGCTAAGTACAGACAGTGCGCGGATGTCCATCTGGTAAACCCACCCTCAGAAAGGTCCTCAGGAGTTTCGTTTCCACACCAAACGAAAGCCTTCACTATAGCAAGAGTTGTTAGAACTCATTACTTGACAACAAAACACGTAGCCGTCGCGGACTCCATTAGAATTTAAATTAAATTTTACTGGCACGTAAGCTAGCATGAAATACAGGGGCAGCACTGGTATTATACTACACAGATAAAAAGTCCTACTGCTTTCTGATTAATTTTAAATTATGGCGAAGTTTTGTCGTAATCAACAGCATTGCTCAGCTATGATAACATATCCGTTGAATACTAAATACTAATTTCATGTGCCTTAACAAATCGTTGAGCTTTCTAACCGCAGATTTTTTCTCTGTGTTTCGAAGCCATAAGGTACATGATCCAAACTTTTTCATTCGCTGCTTTACTTTTTAGCTGTGTCAACATATCCAATATAGGAGAGGACGGACTGTCGCGGGGCATGCCATTCCAATGGAATGATTGCGATTCGGTTTAACCCTAACGATCGCTACAGTGCGAAGCGAATAAATAGCACTCTACTGTTAATTGAAATGGAAAGTAAATTTGCCCGCAGTACGTGCCACCGGTTTTGTGCTTCATTACCAAACATTGATTAGGTATTTCATGTCATTTGACCTAATATCGGAAAAAGCGCGTCTCATTACAGCTCAATTCACACGGCCTAACTGTTGATGGTTTTAACTTGAACGTATCATTAGTTTATGATTCCTGCAAGCACCATTATTAAATCAAGCATTAAACTAAGCATCAACGCATATCCTTTGCCATGGGTCATGGCATCTCCATGTGGCTCGCAGCGACTGGTCCCCAAACCAGGAGCTTTGAGCTTTTCAATTATTTCCAACTATGGTGCCAGCTGTTTCCTAAACGTTTTTCCACTTAAAAGCAAGTGGAAGCATTTCCAATCAATTGGACGTATATTTTGGTTCAAAAGAAAAGTCGATTCATAACATCCCAGTCAGTGTCGTCGAAAGTTGTGCAATATCCCGCAGGCTGTTTTCGAGATTATTTGGTTTCACTTGCCAGCCATGGGTTGTTCAAAGACCGACTGTTGCAGCGAAAGATCGTAAACGAAACATTTCTGAGAAACGAAAATCGCTTCTTTTGGAGATTCAATTGCGAGACAACCTTACGCGCGCGGTGGAAAGCAAAACGGAAAACAATAACGATGCTGTTTCGTCCTACCTAAAGCCACCCCGTCGGCCATAATCCACTGCAGCTCGGTGAGTTTGTAAATTGCTACCAAATGTATCTAAATCGATATCCTGGTTCCTATTTAATTTCCGTTTGCTCTATTCATCGAATAGTTACTAAGAGTGTGGGGTTGAGTTTAAAAGCAATGTGTGTTGTATCCGCACATAACAAAACTGTTACTAGGTATGTCTTTCCTGTTCCTTTTGCGATCCCTTTTTGGAAAAAGCGGTTGTTCCAATTCAGGAAAATAAATGCTGGTTTTATTACAGTTTGAAATTTATAACATTTCAAATAGAACAACAGCTACAGAATAGAATAACAGCGTAGCGGAGAACGTCTTAGACGGTGCGGAATTCAATCGTTGGACGAGCAATGCCAATAGATATTGGATGAAAATAATACAGCGCGAGTAGTACTAAATAATGCTGCGTTGAGCCGCCCATCCGAATATGGAGCGATGCAAACAGAAGCGGAGTCAACAAACCCGACTCTTCCAGGAAGAGCTGCCCGCCATAAGCGGAAGGAGTGTGAGGAACTCGAGCAGCTGTGCCGTTCTCATCATAGTAGGAAGTTTCTTACATAAACATAACGTATCTTGCAAGGGCATTGCGCCCCGGGGAGAAATATGCAGAGATAAGAATGGAGGCGTTTTGATACACGAATGTGCGGTGATTTAAAGGTGCAGATGCAGCACTACGATGAACACCTGAATGCAGGTGCATGCGGAAGACCGTAATGTGCATTCCCCTTCGAACAGCTGAAAAACCACAAAGCGGCAGGAAAGGATAACTATGGAGTGGAACTTTTCAAGACAGGCATTAGTTCACATTAATTGATTTATTTTAATTGATACAGAGCAACTACCGGAGGAGTGGAAGGATGCCCGGTCTATAAGAAAGACAATATGTTGGATTGTGAGAACAAGCGAGTGATCACTACCCTGAAAGCCGTCTAAAAAGTGCTTTCTAAAGTCATCTTCCATCTACTGTCACCACCAGTCGGTAGATTAGTGGAAAGTCTGTTTCATGGAAAGTCGTCAACAACGGACCAAATCTTCACCCTGCCTGCTGCAAATTTCGATTTCACGCGTATCACCTGTTCATTGATTTCAAAGTCGCACATGATAGTGTAACCCGACAAGAGCTATATTAAATCTTGGACGAAAACAGTTTTCCGGGTAGGGCGACAAGGCGCGATGGATGGGATCAAGTGCGGTGGGTGTTACGGATTTCGGGTGGACTGTCGGACTACTTCGAATCTCGCAGGGGAGAGGGAACTTCGACGAGGACAATTAAAAAAGGACGACACTACTTTTTTTTGTATGCCGGAAGGACGTTGGATTAAAAGGCCACTGCGATAGTTTTAATGATCGTTTTTTGTGGCAGGCCCCGATTGCTATATCATAGTTTACGGACCACTCATACCCATTGATGGAGTTGCGCCAGATAGTTGTACTCCTGTGCCCCAATTCGGTACTACCTGGGTAATAAAGCCAATGATCGTGTTAGGATTTAAGCTTCATACCTGATATGGAGTAAGAAGGAAACTTCCGAAGAAGTTGTGCCTTGATAATGCAAGAGCCCCGCAATTGCAGAGCAGATGCGCTGAAATTTCAGGTTACAAAAGTGGCAGGATGATACTTTGCTGGTACGACTTTGCGGGGCTACGACACGTTTCACATTAACATACGCGCTGAGACATAAAAACTCATAACTTCCAGAGTTTTCATTTCTCCATTTTCAAATTTTGCACGCTTCTTCGAGAAAGATCAGCAAATATTTTAAAATAAAAAAATCGAGAAAAAAAGTTCCAACTTTGAAAAAATTGTAATTGTTTATAAAAATGCACTATTTAACTATTGAAAAATAATCGAGAGGAGGTATGGTATACCAATGTTGAATGCTTGTGGAATAGTGAACACATCTGATAGACAGTCATTTTTTGATATTACAAACTATGTTTACAATCAGCAATTAAAAAATAGTGATTTTTTCGGATTACAATACTTTAAAAAATCATATTTTGCGAATTCCAACAGTACGTGTCGATTTTTTTTAACAAAGAACGTAAAAAAATATTCCGTAGAGAAAAAAAATTTTGACTGTAAATTTCCCGTGGAATGACCCATATGTATAAGGTTTCGCTGTGTATACTTTATGAGATTGGTTCACTTTCTTATAGAACTTGCGCGTCTCAGCCCAGAATATGTTCTAGCTCTTCGCGGTCTTTGTCCTTCTTCAAGCACTTTTTCTTCCTCAGGATCGTGGTCAACTTATCCCGCGCTCGTAGCTAGTAGCACTGTTGTGTTCCTTGGTAATGATTCGAGTCGATGACCGCATTCCATAGGAAGCGTATGTTGGTGATGGTTGAGAAAAACCAGCCATTATCGGTGAGAATATGGTCGATTTGATTCAATGTTTGTTAGTCAGATGATCTCCAGGTGGCCTTGTGGATATCTGCGGAAATGAGAGTGCTTCTCGTTGCCAGGCCTGGAGAAGTTGCAAGTTGCGATCTGGGCGTTCATTTCCCCGATGACGATCTTGACGTCTAGTAGCAAACAGCTGTCGTACGTTGTCACCAGCTGGGCATAGAATGTCTTGGTTGCCTTACTAGGGCCACGCTACCGAGTCTCGTGAGCCGCTTCTAACCTGGAGTACAACTGTGCACTGGTTGGTGAAGGAATCATCTAGCCACCAAGAACCTCCCCTGATATGGGAACAAATGCTCAAACTGTCAAGGCTATTCCTTGTTGCTACACTCAACGTTTGCCTGTGTACCTTCTTCCCTGTCGGTATACGACCTTAGTTTCCAGTGTTCTAGATGCTAGTGTCTGGATGCACGTGCTCTTATTTCCATTTTATGTGTAATCAACTGACCTAATATTTTGAAGAAAACCTTAAATTGCTACAAACTTCTTTTTTTTTGTTATATTATATTCACTTTAATAGCTTGGGTAATTCGGAACTTCTGCGGGGTTAGGATTTGAACCCGGGTCCTCGACGCGAATTCTAACCACTACACCGGGACTGGCTCCACTACAATCTAATATATAGCTATATAAAAGTGAACGTATGTTTGTATGTTCTGCCATAACTCCAGAACGCCTTGATCGTTCTCCACCAATCTTGGCACACATGTTCCTTAACATAAGGGAATCAATACTGACAAAAGACTGGGACTGACAAAAGAGGCGGGTGATACCTATCTAGGGGTGGAGATCCAGATAAATAAAAAGTATCTCGTTCCTTTCGTTTAGATCGATTGTGCGTAAGAGATTGGGTGATAAAAAGGCTGGGGTTTATGGAGGTGGGGTTAGGGTGGGTGCCCGAGGAGCAATCTATGAAAAAAGGCTTAGTTTTCTTTCGATATAGGGATTTTCAGAAAGCAAATAGATGCCTAATTGTCTACGTGACAGAAGGGTGAGCTGACTGGAGAGGACTAACGGGTGACAACTAAAATTTTGGAATTTTTTCGATGTCCCTATACTCAACAACAAACGAGCTTAGAGAGAAATGATAGTATGTATGTGTTAGCTCTCTCTCTCTCTTCTTTTTGTCAATATTTTTTGCTTTGGTTATGCTTGCCAAGTTTTGCTTAAAATGGTGTCGAAACAAGAAATATTTCTGGAGCGAGTTGTACACTTCTACAAACTTCCAAATATGTTGCGGCTTCGACTGTTTACCATATCCTAAGATGCCCAACAACTATTCGCAATCAAGATAGTGGAAAACCAGCCAAATTCATGGACGCAGAAGGACATCTTTCTTTTTTTGGTTTCTTCAACAACAAGCCCTCTGGTTTGGCTATCAATTAAGATGCACCAGACGAATGTTTGAAGAAAATTTTGATTCCGTTTCTATCAAAAACATCATGCAGATGGACAATACGTGTTTTGGCCGGATAGAGCATTATCGCAATACGCCAAAAAAGCACAATCGTTCCTGAATACCCAATCCCAAAAACCACGACCCGAAAAATCAGTCTCAGTGCGCCCAATCGAAGATTTCCTCGGGATTTTGAGTTCCTTGGTGTACAAAAATAACTGTAGAGCTAGGGGGGGGGATGATTAACAAAAAATGTGAGTATGAATGTGTGTCCCGCCATAACTGACGGTTCTACATCAAACTTGGTTCAGGGAGTCTCCGACAAGGGGGGGCAAGTAGAAATAAGTAAAAAGGATTGCGTTTTTTCTTGCATTTAGACCGATTGCAGTTCTGCAAGCGACTTTGAGGAAAGAGTGTGGAGGGGTTATCGGAGGGTTCAACCGAGGTGGGATATATGCTTCCGTTATAGGGATTTTCATAGAGCAATCGAATGCCTAATCAGCTACGCGACAGAAGCAGGAGCTTACTGGGAAGGAGGCAACAGGGAATGTGAGTCGAGGAACATGAGTATGAATCTATATTCCGCAATAACTTCGGAAAAGCTGGATAAGTCTTCATTAAACTTGGCACACATGTTTTTTGACATAAAATAATCAGCACAGGGGGGTTGACAAAAGTGGGAGGCGGTCTCTTCCAAGTGGGGTGGAAGGTTCAAATGACCAAAAGAGTGCGTTTCTCTTGCATTGGGAACGGATACTCCTGCACAAGTGGCTAGACGGCAAGAGGAGGTTTATGAAAGCGGGAAATAAGGTGGCCATTAACAAGGGGGAGGTTAAAAAATGTAAAAAAGGGTTTGTGTCGATTTTTAGGGATTACTGAAAAAACACAGATTAACAAGTGGCTAGGGGACAACATGAGGGGGAGCTGATGAAGGGTAAACACATTCAAATGAACAAAAAGGGGTTTGTTTCTTGCATTATGAGAATTTTGTTACAATAACAGATATACAAGTGGCTAACCCAAATAACAATTTCAGTTTTATTACACTCTCACGATTGCTTTTATGACCAAAATTTGTCATGGAAACCGCAATAAGAATGCAACGAAACTCATATTGTTATTTGGGAAGAGATAAAGAAACCCGGAGTATTAGCTAGTAATAGATATTTTGAGCTCATTTCATGAATACTTTTAAGCGTCTTTAGTTTTCACATTACACTGAAGTCGTTTTTTACGCGACTATTTTTACGCGAATTTCGGAATTCACGCGGTTTTACGCGAATTTTGTAATTTACGTGGTTTTTTTACGCGAATTTCTGAATTTCGAAAAACTCGTTTCGAGGTTGAAAATACGTATAAACTATATTCCTTCTGTGATTGCCCGATAACCTTTGTTAGGATGAATGTTTGTTTTAAAAATATTTTCGGGTGTTTAGAAACAAAAAATAAAACAAATTCAATGCAAATTGTTTTGCTTACTATAAAATTTATTGGTCTCAAATTGGCTTTGAGAAAATTAAACAAAACATAGTTCAAAAAGAATAAAAATTTTGCTAAATTGATATAATTTGGAGTCATCCTTCCCAACTTTTATTACGTTCCTCTTGTGGTTCTCATAACCAATTTCATAAAACCGCTAATGAGCTATGAGCTCCACTAGAATCTTCTGATGAGCGATATAAAAATAAAACTGCCCTCCGGACAAGTGACCCACTCTGCAGAAGGTTTTTGTAACCTCCATAAGAATCAGGCCATAAACTCAACTCAAGTTTTAATACGATTTGCTGAAAGTAGCAATAAAACCGATCATGGTTTTTGCTGCTTAACAATCATCGCCATCATTCAAGGAAGCTTTTCGCTTTGTTCGACAAAACTATAAAGTTTAAAGCCTCTTGCTTGGCAAAGAAGCTAAATCAGTCACCCAACTTCGTAAACTTGAACATTAAAGAAGAGTTAAATTTTTACGGTCAGATCATCCTGATTGATTGGTTTATAGCGAAAATATCCGATAGAATAAATAATTGATTTTCTGCAGTTTCCGTAGTTGTGCAGCATATGCGCATTGAATTTTATCATGCATATTATTGGTATGATAGATGGATAAAATTAACGCGCCAACGAAATTTTGCAGTTTTTGAAAACTAGTATAATATTTTAACAAAATAAATATATTTATTTGACTATATCCCAATTTCTGCCAAGATTATTTTAGCTGCGTCCTGTGATATAAAAACGGATCGATAATAACTTTCTTTCTGCAACTCGCATTTTGCTTTGATGATTTTTTGATCGGCGAGTTAAAAAATATACCAGAATATGGCAACATGGTTTTGCATTAAAAAATGTTTTCAGTATTGAGTCAATATTCTTCCAAATAGTAGCAATAAATCTGTTCGGTCAGGATGTTACCATTTCAATAGCACTATAAAACTAACAGATTTATTGCGGTTTGACAAGTAACCACAATAGAACCAGAGTTTTATATGTACTTCATATCGTATTGCTACGATTTCTGCGTCCCACTCATAGATAGTTTATAAGTTTATTAATGTGTTTTGACTCGCTTTTGACCATCTTAGTATTGCGCAATATCATAATAAAAGCAGAGGCAATGATTAATACAGCAATAAAACCTTTATAAAATTCAAGTAAAACCAAGTGGCTTTAGAATTTTCACTTGGGCTTCGTATTTAACAAAAATTGAGCTAAGTTTGGTTGCTAGTGACTGTAAAAAAGAACTTCTGTTGCCGGAGATGAGAAAATTAATGTCCATTAAAAGACAACTAGGATTATGCCTGTCAATTTGCTTTGCCGAACTAAAAATATGGAGTAATTTGATTACATTACGAATAAACGGGAAATAAATTGAAGACATCCCTTTTAATAATTGCGATTTTCACTGAGACGCGTATTTTATTATTAGGTTTTAATAAGAAAAAGAAAATATTCGAGATAACCTGTTATTAAGCTTCATAATAGTCTGTACTAAGGTTTCGAAATTATTGACAAAGGCATTTCATTCGCAGTAAATATCCCTTCGCATGCCTAGAATACGCTTCCAAAATCTTTTGAGGAAAGTTTTTCCATTGTGTGCTAATAATACGGTGTACCGGTTACGTAAAAGGAAGACCCAATTCAATGCTAGACATGAGAACAGTTATTTCCGGCTTTTTTTTTCTTAGAATTCTTTCTTTACAGTTGAGCGGATTTTTCTAATTACCCGCTGCGCTGGCTGGGCAAAAATCTTCAACAATGAAAACATCAAAAGCGGACGGGGGTTCCTGTTTTCGATTTTTCCTCACACGCACTCACCTGAAAGTAGATTACGACCTTGCACATGGCTTTGCCCATAAACCATGTCTCGGTCACATCCCAAACGACGGTCGGCGGCAGGCAGAACAGGATAACGAAAAAATCCGCAACCGCCAGGTTGACGATGAAGATGTTGGTTACCGTTCGCATCGTGTGGTTGGTGTAGACGGCCACGCAGACCAACGCATTGCCGACCTGTGGAAAGTGAAACAAAACGATGAATAGACAGGACTTGAGAGTTTTTCTAGATAGGCAGACACAAAAGCGGAACGTCTGTGGCAATTAGTAGGTAGCTAACAAATCGGTCTAATTTGTCTTTCAAACAAGCGGCATTGTCAACCGGAAGCCGGTATAATTCTTATTTTCACTTTTTATAATCAGTTCGAAGGAAAGGTGAATGTATTGTTGTCGACAATGTTTGATGGTTGGTTATTATTTTTATGCGCTGTTATTAGTGACTGAGAAACAACAGCATAGAAGTGGAAAATCTCTTACTTACAGAACTTTTGAAACTAATTAATATCGGGAACTTCCTTTTTAGAGAAATGCTTGGTTGCGAAACTGTGCGCGAATGCTGTGGCGGAACTTTTTTCATTTTTCATTTGGTTTTTACTGCGAACCTTTAGAAGCTTATTTAAAAATTATTAAAGAAAATGAATAGTTTCTCTGAAGAAAATTTTAGTTTTAGCAGTTACTGCGACGACCGTCGCTCCTTCAAAGTTTGGCTTTGATGGAGGCGCCCTTTTCCTGACCGCTTGAAGTTTTTTAATAAAGTTATTTACCACCAGAGAAGACCGTCTGGTAGTGGATTGATATTGGATATTGTGGTACTATATCGAATGTACGTAGTTCGTGGCTCGGTATGTAGAAATATTCCACAACAATACAAAGCCTCTGTCTCGAATTAGGAGTGGTGAATAATCCCACTGCCACCCAGCTGATGGGAGTACCCTTTTAACTTTCGGTAGCAACACAAAGGGGCGGCTGTGTTTTGACTGGGCCGAGATTTGCTGTTTACTGATTCCGACCGACCGCTGCTGGCTGTGATGATTGGTGGCAAGGATGAAATTTATTGCAAAAGTAGGGAAATTGGATCTGTGAGTTATTATCCACACCGGTGCGTGAGACAGGAGACCGAACGGAAGGAAGTAAATAGGATTGACGCCTATTTTTTGTGCATATGTTTATATTTGTTTGGTTCATCGTTCAGTTGGATCGAATGTTATGTTCAATATTTGCCACCGTTGCTGTTTTCTATCAAACGATGGCGTACGATGATTGGTTTTATTTATAATCCAATATGTGATCCTTTTTTTGGCTACGATGTTCTGTTTTTGGCGAAGCTTATGTTTTTTTTGCGTAACGAGCATTTGAATATGATTGTTCAACTGGGGTGCGGATTTGTTGACAATTTGTTTTGACGTCGATATGGATTTATATGATAATTCCATCCAAATTTTTATTTTGAAATCAGATATTGCGGGAAAAAAGATTTGCTTGTTATTAATGAACATGCCGATAGCAAAAACCATATATAATAAAAATAACTGTTTTTTTTTGCTGTGAAATTGTATCTAATTGCTGTGTGATGCTGTGTGATAATGTGTGTGTGATTCGAGAAAAGTTTATAAGTTGCTCTAGAGCAATATTCATCATGTAAATGACTAGGTTTGTTGTTACAAGACATAACTATCCATGCTAACATAGTTCTTTTCTTAAAAATTTCGCAAGTGATCACCATGCAAAAATAAACACTCTCTTTACATCATTTCAAAGTTCTACTTTAACTTTTAGTCACATCCTCAATTCAGACGGTCCTAATTATGTTCAGCTGGAGTAAAATTTTATTGTCCATGGAGTAGGCAGTTATATGGTGGCAGCATCCGGAATTACGATGGAGGATGAAACCAGAAAAAAAACCTAATTTATTTTCGAGTTTTCACCACGTACATTTTACAGCCGAAGCAGAAGCTGGCACAAAAACGACATCTTTATTGGCGAACAGGCTTTAAATAGCTTTTGTGGATTTTGTACTGTAATCAGCGATAATCCTCAGCAGATAAATCGTTCAACTGAGCGGAAACTGCTTTCGTTTTTGTATTTGACTAATAGAACTAATAGCAGGCAGGCTGATGATTATTATCTAGTCAAATGACGTATAATTTTGATTTATTCGTTTTGTAAGGTATGTTGAAAGTTAACGTTACTATTACTTAGATAATGATAATGAAATAGCCGTATTTTTGCACATGATAACGAATAATAAACATTACTCTTCTGTTCAATTTTTCAAATCAAATACTGACTAGAGCTCTAGTAGACTACATTCTAGTAGATAGTATAATAAATCGTTATGCTAATTATTATGGCAGCCGTTACGGATTCCTATAACTTTGTAGAATACAAATCTGAAAAGAAAAGCTAAATTAAAATAGACTTAGATTAGGTCGTTCTAATGCTCATGGTAATGATTACTAATAAGGTTAATTGGGTTAAAACCTAGAAAATTTGATCAATTGTCGTGTCCTCTTTGGCTTTATTAGGTGGGAAATTTTTATGCCATTGTCCAGTGTATTGCTACGTCTTCTTGAGAGCATACTTTGAGCAGTTTTATAAGAGACTAGCTGACCCGACAAACTTCGTATTGCCACAAATTAAACTGTGTTGTACATAAATCGTGTGTCTCGGATGACCTTTGTCACAATCTTGAGTTTTGCAAGTTTCTGGGGAGGTTGAGTAGTAATAACTGTCAGTAAAGTAGATGGTCACAAAAATAAGACGCTTGCTTAAATTTTAGTTTCGAGTGTATTTAATATAAAGTACATCCATAAAAAAGCAAAGCCTAGGTTCCACCTTCCGTTCTCAAATTCGACAATTGCGGGGCTATTGCTACGATTACGATCGTATTGATTCTAACAGCCTCTCGCAGTTAAGATTCGAATATACGACGATTGGTTTGATAGACCAACGTCGTACCTCGAGGCTATCATCACAGTGATTAAAATTTTCACTCACATATAGGATAAACGTTTTTCGCTCACCCGTTATTCTCATATGATAACTAGATTCTGTGGTTATCTGTTTGTACAAAGCAAAAGATAAACATTTTTCCGCTGCAGAATGAGAGTTGATAATATCTCATTGCATTTTTCCCTGAAAAACATTTATCCTCTCTCAGTAAACCATGAAAAATATAAATCGCAGTCGGAATTGGCGCGAAACTCTAATGCAATACTAGGTAGGGTAGATGATCCATTAGTTGCGCCACTAAGCACAATATAACTTCATTTTGCTTGTTTATTGAGGTATATGCTTCAATTAATGCTTGTGGAATATAAATTTATCAAATGCAAGGTATTTGTCACAAGGCAAGACAATTGCTTTCGTTGTACGAGAAGCTTTATAAAGAAAAAATGAATTTTCCGATTCAATTATATTGTACCAACAGTTGCGCTAATGTTTCCTTAATTAAGTTTGATGTTCCTTTAATTGTGTTATTCCATATACATTGCTAGGTTGCTAAGTGAAAAAACATCGCAGCAAAACTATAAATGAGCGCCTATAGTTGTGCGCTCAAACTGCGCGTTAGATTTTGGAAAATTGGCATTTTAGCAAATAATGCTTTAATTTTAAATGGTGTAGTCTAACTACCAATACTTCTAAAAGCCTGTGTCGTGACGAGCCCCTCGTTGACACGGCGCTACCACGAACGTACTACCATGCCGAATGTACGAACGGTTTCGTCGATCAATCGATCATGCACTGATAACAATAGTCGATCTGCCAGGAGAATGACCAGCAGATTCCATGTGCATTCGAACAATTAAAGTGCTTACGGGCTAAAGTGAAAATTTAATCTTTATTATCTACACATCTACATAAATCTACATTTAAATTATCCTACATCTAATCGGTTAAAACTTATATTGTATCCTACATCTAATCTAAAACTAGTGAGTATTGGACTTAATTACGATTGAAGTGAAGTGAAGATTATGACATGCAATGAACTTATCTACATTATAACCTATTTCTACTTAATTATTGCCTAAAATTAGGATTTGTCTTAAGCTACGCTTAATTCTCAACAGTGGAACTAAAGCTACTTAATCCTAACGCCAATTTCCAATTAAAAGTGAGTAATTATATGATGAACATCACAGTTATACTAAAACAAACAATTATTACCAGGCAGAATATTAGCGAGCTTTAACGGCGAAACGATTCTACCATTGATCGGGTAGATCACCAAAATTGTAAGCCACACTATATTATTCTTAATAATAATTTCTAATAAAGCTTATTTGTAGCTTAAAGCTATATACCACAATTCGGTGTTTGCTCTTAGGAGTTGGAATCACCCTACTATCCCCACAATTTTCTTTAAGAATTTTGTACGTGGGTCGAACGATGGAAGAACTTCGCGATACCGCTGAGAAGAGTTCTCCGTGCAGAAGATGCCTCCTCCCGGACCATGCAGATGCCAATATGGTTGCGTGTGACAAATGCAACAAATGGGAGCATTTCAAGTGCGCTGGAGTGGATTCATCCGTAAAAAAACGCCCGTATTCATGTAAGGAATGTAGGACTGAAATTTCTCAGCAAAAGTTGCCTGCCGGTACTCCACAACATCAACCCACCTCCGGTATCTCCAAGCAACAGTTGGAAACGTTAAAGGTACAACCTGTCGGCAGGTCGCCTAAGGGATCGATGACTAGATCCACCAGCGTAGCGGGTTCGAAAACCGGATCGAAAGCAGCATCCGCGACTAGAGTTATTGAAAAGCCTGCAGCGAGTGAGGTTTCAAATGCTAGCCAGGCCCGGCTGGAAGCAGAAATGAGGCTAGCGGAGGAAGAACGCCTTATAAAGGAGCAGGAAGTAAGAGAGCAAGAAGCATTAAAAATGCAGGAGCTGAACGAAATGCAGCGGCAATTAGAGGAGAAGAAAGCCTTGATGGATGAGGAAAAACGGATAAGAGCGCTAAAGCTAGAGCAAGAAAAGTTGTCTCAAGCTAAGCAACAAGCTATCCGACAGGAATCATTGGAGAAAAAGCGAGAAATCGTGCGCCAGATGTCAATAAATGGAAGTAGAGCAGGATCGGTTTTCAATTCGCAAGAAAAGGTGGAGGCCTGGCTGGACAATAATACGCCTGCTGATGGGTCCAAAGGTGTTACGAATCGAGTCAAAGATGTGCAAGAGCAGCACACTGGCTCAGATCCCAAAGGAATACCTGAGAATCCGGTGGAGTATCCAGTCCACGAGCCGGAAGCGGTTATAAATGTAGCAGTAGCACCTGTTTCTGAAGCTAACGTGAATGCCACTTATCCTGCAGCCCTGCGTGGGAGTAGCAGACAGGTATTAAATGAGCAAACTCCTGATCTGCAATCGTCCCACAGAGGTCACACTAATCAAGAGCGTCCCCCTTCATTGTCTCCATTCGATGCCTTTATTGACCCCTCACCTCCAGGTCAACCTCATCCTTGTCCCCCAACGTCTCGCTCTGTAATAAGCGCGGATCAAATCGCGGCCCGTCAGGTGATGGGCAAAGATCTGCCACCCTTTAATGGCAACCCCGAGGACTGGCCAGTCTTTATTAGCTATTTCGAGCACTCAACCTCTGCTTGCGGTTATTCAGATGCAGAGAATTTAATTCGTCTGCAACGGTGCTTAAAGGGACATGCACTGGATTCTGTTCGCAGCCGTCTGCTACTTCCGTCGGGAGTACCGTACGTGATAAACACCCTGCGGATTCTCTATGGTCGTCCAGAAATCCTGATACGTTCACTTCTGGACAAAATTCACCGCCTTCCACCGCCGAAACACGAACGTTTAGAGACTGTGATGGAATTTGGGTTGGCAGTTCAGAACCTCGTCGATCATCTTTCTGCTGCGCAGCAAGACGATCATCTCTCGAATCCTATGCTGATGCGGGAACTAGTCGAGAAGTTACCCGGTCAACTTAAGTTGAGCTGGGCCATTTATAAAACGCGGGATCCTCAACCTTCGGTGAGGACTTTCGGCCAATTTATGAACGGACTGGTAAACGCAGCAAGCGAGGTCACCTTTGATCTTCCGTCGGTCAGTGGAAACTACTACCAGAAAACGAAATCAAAGGAGAGGGCAATTGTACAAACGCACTCATCAGAGCTGGTTTTTTCCCCACCGGTTAAGAATTCCGATGACTCAGGACGTCAAACTGCAAAACGGTGCGCGTCATGCGATACTGCGGGACATCGGGTTGCAGACTGCAGGAAATTCAAATCGATGTCGATTGATGACCGCTGGAAATTTGTTAAAGGTGCAGGATTGTGCAAGACCTGCTTGAATAATCACGGGAAGTGGCCGTGCAGGTCATGGAGAGGATGTGATATAGAAGGATGCCAACAAAAGCACCACACGCTTCTACACTCACGGGCCACAGTACCACACGCAGTCAACGTCTTCACCAACAATCTCTCCCAAACAGAGAAATCCCTCCCGATGTTCCGAATACTTCCAGTCGTTCTGTACGAAGGTGATCGGTCGCACATCATTTTCGCCTTTATCGATGAAGGATCTTCGCTAACACTGCTAGAAGAAAAAGTCGCCAAGCAACTTGGTATTGCTGGACCGAAAGAACCGTTGACGTTAAAGTGGACAGGCAACGTATCGCGCAAGGAGTCAAACTCACAACGAGTACAGCTGGAGATTGCCGGGAAGGGCAGCGCGACGAGACGTAAACTTCTTCAAGCACGCACCGTCAACTGCCTCGTTTTACCGACGCAATCGCTAAGATACCATGATTTAGCTCAACGATATCCTCATCTAAGAGGTCTCCCTCTGGAAGATTATGATCTAGTCCAACCGCAATTGCTCATCGGGCTAGACAATCTTCATCTTGGGGTTCCATCACTGGTGCGAGAAGGGCAGCCAGGAGAACCGGTTGCAGCTAAATGTCGCCTTGGCTGGACTATTTACGGTTGTGCACCACACTATTCGCCACCGGATGCAATCTCCAATTTTCATGTTGCTGTGGCCTCGAATCCCGACACGGAGCTGAATGAACAGTTGCGGGATTATTTCACACTGGAACGCACGGGAATCAGCTCCGCCAGCGAAATCTTGGAGTCTGAGGACGACAAACGAGCGAGAAAGTTGTTAGAAGAAACAACCAGAAGAGTGAAAACCGGTTTTGAAACAGGCCTCTTGTGGAGAGTGGACGAACCAGAATTCCCCAATAGTTATATGATGGCATTGCGCCGTCTAAAGTCATTGGAAAGAAGATTAGAGAAGGAGCCATTGTTAAAGGAGAAAGTTCGCGAACAGATTGCCGAGTACGAGCGTAAAGGATACGCACACAAGGCCACTGCTGAAGAGCTAGATTCATCGGATCCAAAACGGGTGTGGCATTTACCGCTGGGAGTCGTAACGAACCCGAAAAAGCCGCAAAAGGTACGACTGATCTGGGATGCAGCAGCTAAGGTCGAGGGAGTTTCATTCAACTCGAAATTATTGAAGGGACCAGACCTTCTGTCACCGCTTCCTACCGTTTTGAGCCGTTTTCGTCAGTTTTCTGTCGCCGTGTGTGGAGATATACGGGAAATGTTCCACCAAATCAAAATCCGGGAACAAGATCGCCAGTCCCAACGTTTTTTGTATCGCTCAAGCTCCTCCGAAAAGCCACAGGTCTACATAATGGACGTCGCAACGTTTGGCTCTACTTGTTCGCCAGCGTCCGCCCAGTACGTAAAGAACCTGAATGCCTCGGAGTTTGCGGATCGGCTCCCTCGCGCTGCATCAGCCATCAAGGAAAACCATTATGTGGACGACTACCTGGATAGTTTTCAAACCACTGACGAAGCGGTAACAGTCGTAAACCAAGTTAAAAGCATTCATTCGTACGGAGGTTTCGAAATAAGAAACTTCCTTTCTAACTCTACAGAAGTTTTGCAAGGAATCGGGGAATCCTCCGTCAAGGAGTCCAAATCCCTCCAGCTTGAAAGAGGCGAATCTTCCGAATCAGTTCTCGGGATGAAGTGGATTCCGAGAGACGATGAATTCGCCTACGCCTGCGCAATGCGCAACGATCTACTGCCGATTCTCCGGAGTGAACATGTACCCACCAAACGAGAAGTCCTGAAGGTTGTTATGAGCCTATTCGACCCTCTCGGATTCCTCTCGTTCTTCACCATTCACGGAAAAGTTCTCATCCAGCAAATTTGGGCTTCAGGAACCGACTGGGATGACGCCATTAGCGACGATCTAACGATTCGATGGCGGCAGTGGACGGAACTCTTTCCACAATTGGGTAGTTTTCGCATACCTCGATGCTACTTCAATCATTTTTCTACCGACTATCAACTACAGCTTCATGTATTTGTTGACGCCAGCGAGGTGGCGTACTGCTGCATAGCTTATTTCCGGCTAGTAACCCCTTCGGGATTCGAAGTGTCTCTGGTTGCTGCGAAATCTAAAGTTGCTCCCGTAAAACCCTTAACGATTCCTAGGCTCGAACTGAAAGCCGCGGTTATTGGTGTTCGCCTTGCAGAATCTATTGCTAGCAACCATACCCTACAAATTCACCAGCGATATTTCTGGGGTGATTCAAGCACCGTTCTTGCTTGGATTCAGTCGGAACATCATCGATATAACAAATTCGTCGCCTTCCGAATTGGAGAAATTCTTAGTCTGAGTCATCAAACCGAGTGGAGGTGGGTGCCGACTAAACTGAACCCTGCGGATGAAGCCACGAAGTGGAAAAAGGGTCCTGATTTCCGTCCAGATAGCATCTGGATGAGAGGCCCCGCATTTCTGTACGAGCGGGAGGTAGGTTGGCCCCAACGTCAAACTGTAACCACGGAGGAGGAACTTCGCTCGAGATGTCTCTCTCATTGGGTGCCAACACAGGTGATTGACCTCACTCGCTTCAGGCGCTGGGGTTTCCTACACAGGACGATAGCCTATGTACTCCGCTACATCGATAATCTACGACGAAAGGTTGGCAAAGAGGCACTCAAACTCGAAACTCTTGACCAAGCGGAACTGAGAGATGCAGAAGCGCTGCTGTGGAAACTCGCACAGGCTGAAGCATATCCTGACGAAATAAGCATGCTGAAGAAGACACAGGGACCACCAGAGAAACGCCATGCGGTAGTTGCAAAAAATAGTCCCATTTACAAATTGTGGCCGTTCCTAGACAACGAAGGGATCCTGCGAATGCGAGGCAGAATCGGTGCTGCTCCATTTGCACCGTCCGAAGCTAAGTTCCCAACGATCCTTCCCAAGAACCATCTGATAACCTTTCTCATTACAGACTGGTACCACTGCCGTTACCACCACGCCAATCGAGAGACAGTCCTCAACGAGATGCGCCAACGATTTGAAATTGCCCAACTGCGATCGCTAATCTACAAGGTAATGCAGAACTGTGCATACTGCCGTGTTATGCGAGCGAGACCAAGACCACCTCCAATGGCACCACTTCCAGCATATCGAATGCAGCCGTTTGTGAGACCATTCACGTCCGTTGGACTGGATTATTTTGGGCCTGTTACAGTACGAGCAGGCAGGAGTCAAGTGAAGCGGTGGGTGGCTTTGTTTACCTGCCTCACAATTCGCGCTATTCACATGGAAATAGTGCATAGCCTGTCTACAGACTCATGTATCATGGCGATACAACGTTTTACTTACCGCCGCGGAACACCTGTTGAATTTATCTCCGATAACGGGACGTGTTTCGTTGGGGCCAGTAACGAATTAAAAGGTATCGTATCTCGAGAAAACGCTTTGGCATCGACGTTTACCAGTGCGCTGACAAAATGGACATTTAATCCACCTGCCGCTCCGCATATGGGCGGAGTATGGGAAAGACTTGTCCGATCGGTGAAAACGGCGATGGGGACAGCCCTGGATGCTCCTCGGCGACCAGACGACGAAACGCTGGCGACTATTGTTTACGAAGCGGAGGCAATGGTTAATTCTAGGCCGCTTACCTACGTGCCACTGGAATCGGCCGACCAAGAGGCGCTTACGCCCAACCATTTTTTGTTGGGAAGTTCATCGGGTGCAAAGCCCTTTATCACCGCGAAGGTTGATAAACCTGCAACGCTGCGAAGCAATTGGAGATTGGCGCAGTACATCACAACTGAATTCTGGCACCGTTGGATTAAAGAATATCTTCCAGTGATCAATCGGCGGTGTAAATGGTTCGACGAGGTGAAGGATTTGGAAGTGGGCGATCTCGTGTTGGTAGTGGGTGGTACGGCAAGGGACCAGTGGATCAGAGGACGTGTGGAGAAAGTATTTCCTGGACGAGATGGTCGAGTGCGACAAGCCACAGTTCGAACTGCTAGCGGTATTCTTCGACGGCCGGCAGTCAAGCTGGCGGTGCTCGACGTGGAGAAAGGTGAACCTAGGAACGAACACCTGGAGAGCTCAGTCAACCACCAAGGTTCACGGGCGGGGGAATGTCGTGACGAGCCCCTCGTTGACACGGCGCTACCACGAACGTACTACCATGCCGAATGTACGAACGGTTTCGTCGATCAATCGATCATGCACTGATAACAATAGTCGATCTGCCAGGAGAATGACCAGCAGATTCCATGTGCATTCGAACAATTAAAGTGCTTACGGGCTAAAGTGAAAATTTAATCTTTATTATCTACACATCTACATAAATCTACATTTAAATTATCCTACATCTAATCGGTTAAAACTTATATTGTATCCTACATCTAATCTAAAACTAGTGAGTATTGGACTTAATTACGATTGAAGTGAAGTGAAGATTATGACATGCAATGAACTTATCTACATTATAACCTATTTCTACTTAATTATTGCCTAAAATTAGGATTTGTCTTAAGCTACGCTTAATTCTCAACAGTGGAACTAAAGCTACTTAATCCTAACGCCAATTTCCAATTAAAAGTGAGTAATTATATGATGAACATCACAGTTATACTAAAACAAACAATTATTACCAGGCAGAATATTAGCGAGCTTTAACGGCGAAACGATTCTACCATTGATCGGGTAGATCACCAAAATTGTAAGCCACACTATATTATTCTTAATAATAATTTCTAATAAAGCTTATTTGTAGCTTAAAGCTATATACCACAATTCGGTGTTTGCTCTTAGGAGTTGGAATCACCCTACTATCCCCACAGCCTGTTTTATATAATGAATGTAATTGTTTTATCTAAAATGCTACGGTGACGAAAATATGCATTAATAATGAATAGTAGCGCAACTATTGGTACTACCACAACTATTGGATCAACTACCCTATATAATGAAACCCATGGTTATAAGTCGTAGTAGGCAAAATTAATTGAATTTCATGCATTTGAAACGATAAATTGAATGCCTGATCATAATATTTGTCTTCAATTAGTCCAATTCAAATCTCTCCCCCCCCCCCCCTCTCTCTCTCTCTCTCTCTCTCTCTCTCTCTCTCTCTCTCTCTCTCTCCTCTCTTTCTAGTCTACAGTCATTCCTTTGATACTTCCCCGTTTGTCTAGCATTGAACCACATACATTGAAGTCGAGAGACAAATCAATGTCAAATCAGACAAAGAGACAGGCAACTCTTCCGAAGAAATAACCTCACACCAACCCTGTGTAGCTTTCGCCTGGTGAGACTATGCAGAATCTTGTTGGCAACAGTGTGGTGCATTCTTGTAGTGTTTTTTGACGATGGGAAGCAAATGGTTCTTCAAAACATTATCGATGTAATATTTAGTGTAAATTTTAAAACCAGGTTCAAAGAACAGCAATGCAATGGAATCTTCAAAATTTTCGCATTCTATCACCCTGGAAACATCCTGGAATCTTTGAACTGCCAGTTTGTCCCGAGGAATATCAGAAAGGTGTGCTTAAAAACTTTGGCCAAAACGAGTTTTAATACTGCACATGGATACCAGTATGAAAAATTAAATTAACTATTAGAAGCACTTATGAAACCTCAAAGCACGCTATTCCATACGAAGGACTGCTGCGAGATTGTTCTAATTTTACCCATATATGCCACATTTCATCTTAATATCATATTATTAACAGTATTATTATTGATATCATAAATGTGGAAGACTGGATGATGGAGTGGATTGCCAATCTGAATCCTTAAGGTCTGAAGCAAATATGGCACTTCTCAATTTAAAACAAACAAATCATCACGTGGGTTAAAGTTGGTACAGCGAAATTGATTATTACATGGAAGGATCCTAATGCTGGAAGGCGACTCTTATAACACCGGAATGCGCACAAGTGCCTCTGCTTGTGGGTCCGCCCAATCCCTTTTGGCCCTTCTGTAGCAGCATTAGTGTGAAATTCATTTGATAATCAAATTTGGATCTACTGTAATTCTACCCACATCCATTGGCAAGTCCTTGAAATGATGGTGGCTTTCCCATATTACTACTACTATTACTATTACTAGGAATATCAGAAAGGTGTGCTGCATATATCCGATCATTTTGTTGGTTGTGGTTGTTTTGGTGATTCTGTAGCAGGAACATTTTTTCGTCCGAAAACACAATTTCATAATCACCGTGCCGTTTCAGAGCTGCCGACAACTTTCAACTCTTGCAACCTTCTACTTTTCAGTCAAACTATGCACCCGTTGTTTGGTTGACTGTGAAATTCCCAGTCACTTGGCCATCTTACGTCCAGCCTGATTTGGTTTCTATCGAACTCACTCCCTTACTCGTTTGATGGCTTCCGGTGTCGTTACAGTGCGTTCACGGTCAGGTTTGGGGTGTATTTTCCAACAACCAGTTTCCTTGTATCGCTAGATGGTTCGAAGAATGTATTTTTAATTTACTCCGAGTTGCTTATATCACGCGGTCGAAAATTTTTCAAAAACTTACAAAAATTTAACAAAAACAGACTTATCACAAGTTGCCTTTTTACGTCCATGATACCATACCTCTTAAACGAATGAAAATTCAAAACAATGTTGCACGCTGTGTTGTCATTTGAATACACTCTAAACGAATAATATGTAGAAACATCTGTGATTCATCCATTTTTGATTGAACACGTCCAAAAAGACTGACAGTTATTAGTACTCACCCTGTGCGGAAACCTTTTTCTAAATTAAATTCTACTAGGTATTAATATTTAAACCTTGCTTCAGATAGTATTGGAACAAAAACAATTGCGTGTATTTCAGTTATTTATTATTGAAATCAAGTTGGAAGATCTTACACAAATGTAGCATTTTCTTCATACTTTTAAGAAAAAATACGCATAAAATTATTCGTCACGGTTTCGAAAGATTTCTTTTCCAGTAATATGGCTCATTAGGCGGCGCACACTTTCTTCGTCCATCGTTTTGGCTATCTTATTTCTTCGATTTCTTCGTCTATCAGAATACACCCGTCGTACTTGGTCGTACATCCGGTCGTATAGTTCTCGAGCACAGATTTATGGGGCGCTTTGGCTGTTTGCTAGCTCGATACCACTTGATTCCTTCCCGGAGTCGAATTCTCCTCACGGCCTTCCTGGCCAAATCACGGTCCGACAGATTGGAATTCCCCTTGATGGTCTTCAGAATCTTACCATGTAGTTTCCGGTCGACAGTTCCACTTCGATGATTAGCTTGACGCTTCCGAATCGTCGTCAATGTTTCCTTATACCGTTTGATAGCGCTCCATACGGTACTTCTGGGCAATTTCAGCTGTTTAGCTAGCCTAGATGTAGACCACAATGGATATTCCAAATAACTGTGCACAATTTTTTCCCTTCTTTCGACTTCCATATTGTTTGTTTACAAAATACAATCGTTTTGTGGAATGTCAAAAATACGTAGGTGAAGCTAACAAAATTTCCGATACGTGGGCGGCGGGCGCCAAGAACTTCCAAATCCGTCCACCAAGATCGCCACAATATGAGCAAAAGCTTGTTCCAATTCTAAATGAAGCAAGTTTTATTCCCTACAGATACGTATTTTGCCTATGACTTGCAGGTTTCACCAGTTTCTGTTTTCGAACTTCTGCTTCTGCTTTCAAAGTTCGAAAACAGACACTGATGAAGCCTGCAAGTCGCAGGCGAAATACGTATCTGTCGGGAATAAATATTAATAGTAGAATTTAATTTGGAAAAAAATTCTTCTTTTCTTTAATTTCAGGTTTCGTATTCTACTAAGACGTTCCAACTTCAGTCTATAAATTTGGTCTGAATATAGTTTTTAAGAAAAAAAATCAATTTTTTAGACACACCCTTACTCAAACTTTGTAACTAAGCATATCAATGAAAGTATAAACATAAAGCATTTCTGTCTTCAGTAAACTTATTTATAATCATTTCCTAAAAAGAGTAAAGTTGTAGACCTAAAAACTGTAGAACTGTAGAAAGACTGTAGAATGGTTTATTGGTATTATGTATTAAATTAGGACTAATCTCACCAGCAATTACATCGAAGGACGGGGCTTTTATCAGGCAAAATTTCTTTTTGTGTGCTTTAAGGCTATCTCTTATGGAAAAACTCAAGTCTGCACTATCTTTTCCATTCTGTACCATTGCACTGGGACGCCATTTTCGTTGTACCGCTCCATAGTGGGAATTGTTTCGAAATAAGGCCATTTCTATTTCTTTATGGAATCTGATGACGGAGTATTTGATCGCTAATGTCGCAAAAATTGCGGTAAAGGTTACCCCCTTTTGGTCAAAACTACAAGAATCGGGTGGTGTAAGCAAACACCAACCAGTTAAAATTCATATTCAAATATCTGTCTTTTAATGAAAAAAGATTGTATTTACTCTAGCGAAATCGCAATATATTGAGTCTGTACGATAATTCCAAACCTGTATGATAATTTTAAAAAAGGCTCTGTTTCTTACTTAGCGTAAAGTTTAGTACTAATTCGACATCTAAAAGGTTTTCTAATCTAGCCAATACGATCACATCAGTTTCGGTTTTCCCGGCACAGGAAAGTATTCGTTTAATCAACATCAAATCTACCGAAATAAAAAAATATCATGGCCCCTTATCTGATAAAAAAAGTGTGTTGGGTATCGCACGAAGGTAAAAAGGTAAACGAATCGAATGGAAAAGCTAACAACTTCCAAGCGGACAACTGGACAAAACAACATAAAACTCTAAGATACACACTCTAGTCTCCACAATCGATGAGGTGGAAACAAACGAGTACAATTTCTTTTTATTTAGGTTAGGAAAAATACAAATGTCTTGAAATAAAAATGAATAAATTGATCCGCCTAATGACGCGAAACAATGGCTTTCGCCACGCGCTTTCCGCGAGTTCTTGCGTAATTTCCGTTATTTACATTCGCTGAACGATCGTTCCATTTTTCTTTGTAGCAATGTCATTACGGTCAATATTTTGCATTCTCTTCTTTAAACAAACGTTAGATTTTAATAAATGGCAGAATTATACGAGATTGTCACAGAAATCTTCCATTTCAGAGAGGACTCAATTTGGTTTTACGAGCTCGTAAATAGATTATTCTTGGAAATCGTGCAGCCCTGATATGCTGTAAACGATTATGCTTTTTTGTCAACTCCGTTCAGGACTATTGCCATTCAACTAGTTTTTGTTGAAAGTTTGTTTATGGTGGGATAGGCGACTACATTATCGGTGGTATTGTTTTGCGCTTGTTTTCTCACGACAAGTGTACTGTCTAACCACCACTTGCTTCGGCACGTTCCACATGTATGCATCCCAGCAGCAACATAAAGCACTAGATACAATCAGAGGAGTAAGGTTGAATTAATCCCAAGCGACTTCTACTAACCGCCCGATAAAAATCTCCCCCACAGTGCTGTCGTCATATGGCAAGTACCGTTTCACATCTTTGTTTGCTCGTCTGGTGGTGCTCGCTTCACAATGTTGTCAAGGATGTTTGCCTGCATGGAATGACAAACCCACTTGTGGACAGTTTGGTGAAGCAATCCTTCGACGGATACCGGAATGGTGTGACAGTCAATCGTTTCGTCAATGTTCTCGAGTCAGCCTACAATCAACGTCGTTGTCGTTGTTTGGTGATTGATCTATCTCGAGTTTCCACTGTTGACGGACGTAGTTTGGAAATCGATAGTCAAACAAGAGCCAGGAAGTGTCTCGTGTGCTGCGAGGAGATAATTATAGCGCACGGACGTTCGCCTGTATTATCTCTAGCAGTACTCGTATGTTATGGATGAATCACATCGAACCTTTAGTTAGTCAGTTCTAGTCAGTAGGCTAAATAGAGGAGGTTAGGTGAAAAGTTATCAATTGAAACCGTGTCTTCACTTTTCAGAAAGCGTATCGGGCAGCTCAAATCCTAATCCTAAGGCAATATAAAATTATTCAGCACCAATATCCAAAACAGAACTTTTATATACAGAACAGAATATTATATTCACTGGTAAAATATGATTGATACTTTTTTGATTACATCAACCAAAAAAATCATTTAGATTTTTATGTATTATCATTAACTTACTCTCTTGCTCTAACTCTAACGACCTCTGACACAATTGATATTTCGAATATTGAATTATTTTAAACATGAGGCTCCGATTTAAATCAATCCGTTTAAGAAATTCATCGAATCAGTATAATTAATTTACAGTAATCTCTAATTAAAATGAATTAAAATGAGAAATATAGCACCGCAAACGCATCCCAGGTAAGTGCTGTTCATGAAGGTGTCTCTAGTGAACCGCATCAGACTACATTATTTCAGTACTTCAAAAGTTAATTACTGGCACATCACGTTCGACGGTTAGCATGAATGGCGAAAATGATTGTATCAACATTGTGTATATACAATCAAATCAATTTTCGATAAGTGAAACTAACTTTCAGTCGATGAAACATAGTCGAAAAGGATGATAGTACACCTGTGTGCAAAATAACAGCAGTGGTGAGTTTAGCATTAGAGTTTATAAAAAATTGCAATGTGGGAATTTATGTATTTGATAATTATTTGTTATTTAATTATGAATATGTTTTAGTCCACAATTCCTTTCAGCAACGTTTAGACGACCCATTTTGGCTGATTATACGTATATACTAAAAATGAACATACTTTTGTTAAATGTGAATAGATAATATTTATACCTTAAATGGTTTGTTTCACCGGTTATTTTATAATTCTTTTGAAAATTCTAATGAAATTGTGAGCACTGCTATTATTTTAGCACAACGCAGGAAAAACAGGTAGACAAACAAAATGATCCATATGCTCAATGAAGGCAGTACGACAGTCGAGTACATTTAGTTAGAGATCGTATGCTACTAGCATACAACGTCATATAGGGAGCGTTCGTGTACATGATAAAGTAGAAAAAATATAAACGATTTTTTAAAAATATGATATTTTCACTGCTATTATTTTGCACACAGGTGTAAGTTAGTTTGAATTTTCATAAACTACAACTCGATACAGTGATTAATAGTGCACATAAAATGGATTTAATTTCAGAGTCAAGCTCAGTTCAAGGTTTGAACGATTATACAGCTATGCAGTAGTTATGTTATACTTTTTACCTTCTAACTAGTACAATTTAGTTTAAACGAGTTGAAGTTATCGTTAATATAGTACAAATTAATTTGGTCCTTTTTCGGATCTTAATCGAGTAATGCTTCCATTTCTTCGTATTTAAACTTTTTTGGCTGCCCAGAGTGAGTGATGTCAACAATTCAATTCAACACTGAAATTGACCATCCTTGAAACGTCGAAACTATTCTTTATACGATTTATTAATAGGATCATTGTCGCCACACAAGTTTCTTAGTATGCATTTTCTTTCAATTAAAGTACCGTATAATTTGAAACTGCCGATATGGACTAAACTGACTTGTAAAAACAGCCGTTTTTAACTGACCAGAAACAGCATGCGGAAAGATAAATACGTGTTTTAAAATGAGCTATTTGCTAAAAAATGCATTTCTAATTAAGACACATCCTCCGGGTTCGAGTAAAATACGGTCTGGAATGGTTCAATTCCCTTGATATTCGTTTAGTGTGGAATAGCCCCCTCGTTCGCCACGTCGATGCAAACTGCAAGTTCAGTGCTAATCCACCGTTTTCTCCAGGCGATACGCTAATAAGGAATGTAACGGGTGGCAACTAAAATTTTGGAATTATTTCGCGGTCCTTCTGCTCAACAACAAACGAGCTCAGAGAGAAATGAGAGTATGTATGTATTGGCTCTCTCTCCTCTTTTTGTTAATATTTTTCGTTTTGTTTATGCTTGCCTATTGCTTGCAAAACTGTTAAAAATGGCGTCGAAACAAGAAGCATTTCGGGAGCGCGTTGTACACTTCTACTAACTGCAACAGAAATCTCGGTAAAAAGTATACTGTACAACATTTAAAAAGCAAATATGTTGCGGCTTCGACTGTTTACCATATCCTAAGATGCCCAACAACTATTCGCAAGCAAGGTAGTGGAAGACCTAGAGCAGCCAAAATTATGGACGCAGAAGGACATCGTTCTCTTTCTCGTTTCTTCAACAACAAGCCCTCTGGTTTGACTATAAATTAAGTTGCACCAGACGAATGTTTGAAGAACATTTTGATCCCGTTACTACAAAAACATCATGGCAGATGGACAATACGTGTTTTGGCCAGATAGAGCATCATCGCATTACGCCAAAAAAACACAATCGTTCCTGTATACCCATTTGATCCCATTTTTACCTAAAAACCATAACCCGAAAAATCTGTCTCAGTGCGCCCAATCCAAGATTTGTTCGGGATTTTGAGTTCCTTGGTGATACAAAAATAACTGGAGAGCTACGAATTGCAAACAGTTGATTGGTAGAATCAAGAGATGCCGTACAACGCTCTTGTTTCGACGTCGAACGAAAGCTTCGCCGAACAGCCGATTACGGACCGTTTGAAATGTTTACCAATTGTTTTTCAACAATGGATGATGTATCTTTAATTTCGGTATATCAGATCTTAGTCTTTTTTGATAGCTTGAGAAAAAACTCCAAAATTTTAGCAGCCACCAAATTTTAGTAGTTAAGAGGGGCTCCGTAGCCGCAAGGTTACCGAGTCTGTTGCAAGCGAGTGGTCGTGGGTTCGCATCTTAGTAGAATCAAGCCATTCGATGTCAAGTGACTTTAGCATGGGTTTATTCTCAGACCCCTCGTTTACCCTTCCTCCATGCTGAATCTATATATATATATATATCTATACCTATAAAGAAGGATTTCTGTCTGTCTGTCTGTCTGTCTGTCCGTATGTTCCTTATAGAATCGAAAACTACTGAACCAATCGGCATGAAAATATGCATGTAGAGTTTTTTTGGGGCCAGGAAAGGTTTTAGTGATGGTTAGAAACCCCTCCCCCCACTAAGAGGGGGGGCTCCCATACAAATGAAACACAAATTTCTGCATAACTCGACAACTAATCAAGCAAATAGAACAAAATTTGGCATGTGGGTGTTTTCGGTGACAAGAATTTATTCTATGGTAAATTGAGACCCCTCCCCTCTTTATTAGGGGAATTATAACTCCTCTCCTCTTTAAAAGGGGGGGGCTTCCATACAAATTTCCTCATAACTCGAGAACTAATCAAGCAAATGGAACCAAATTTGGCATGTGAAGGTTTTCGAGGGCAAGAATATTTTCTATAGTAGATTAGGACCCCTCCCCACTTTAAGAGGGGCTCCTGTACCAAAGAGACACAATTTTCCTCATAACTCGAGAAGTAATTAAGCAAATGGAACCACATTTGGCATGTGGGTGTTTTTGGAAACAAAAATTTTTTCTATGATGAATTGGGACCCCTCCCCGTTTTAGTAGGGGGGGATCCTATACACATGAAATACAAATTTCCTCATAACTGAAGAACTAATCAAGCAAATGGAACAAAATTTGGCATGTGAAAGTTTTCGAGGGCAAGAATATTTTCTATGGTGAATAAGGACCCCTCCCCACTTTAAGAGGGGGGGCTCCTATACAAACGAAATACAAATTTCCTCATAACTCGAGAACTAATCAAGCAAATGGAACAAAATTTGGCACGTGGGTGTTTTTGGAGACAAAATTTTTTTCTATAATGAATTGGGACCCCTCCCCACTTTAGGAAGGGGGGCTCCTAAACAAATGAAATGCAAATTTCCTCATAACTCGAGAATTAATCAAGCAAATGGAACCAAATTTGGCATGTGAAAGTTTTCTAGGGCATGAATATTTGATATGGTGAATTAGAACCCCTCCCCACTTTAAGAGGGGGGGCTCCTGTACAAACGAAATACAAATTTCCTCATAACTCGAGAACTAATCAAGCAAATGGAACCAAATTTGACACGTGGGTGTTTTTGGAAGCAAAATTTTTTTTTATGATGTACTGGGACCCCTCCTCACTTTAAGAGGGGGGGCTCCTATACAAATGAAATACAAATTTCCTCATAACTCGAGAGCTAATCAAGCAAATGAAACCAAATTTGGCATGTGAAAGTTTTTGAGGGCAAGAATATTTTCTATGGTGAATTAGGACACCTCCCAACTTTAAGAGGGGGGGGGGGGCTCCTATACAAACGAAATACAAATTTCCTCATAACTCGAGAACTAATCAAGCAAATGGAACCAAATTTGGCACGTGGGTGTTTTTGGAGACAAAATTTTTTCTATGATAAATTGGGACCCCTACCCACTTTAGGAGGGGGGGCTCCTATACAAATGAAATTCAAATTTCCTTATAACTCGAGAACTAATCAAGCAAATTGAACCAAATTTGACATGTGGAGGTTTCTGGAGGCAAAAATATTTTCTATGGTGAATTAGGACTCCTCCCAACTTTAAGAGGGGGTGCTTCTACACAAATGAAATACAAATTTCTTTATAATTCGAGAACTAATCAAGCAAATGGAACCATATTTGGCATGTGGGTGTTTTTGGAGGCAACCATTTTTTCTATGATGAATTAGGTCCCCTTACCTTTATAAGAGGGGGGGCTCTCATACAAACCAAATACAAATTTCCTCATAACTCTAGAACTAATCAAGCAAATGGAACCAAATTTATCATGTGGGTGTTTTTGTAGGCAAGAATATTTTCTATGGTATATTTTCTATGGATTTCCCCACTTTAAGAGGGGGGGGGGCTCCTATACAAATAAAAAACAAATTTCCTCATAACTCGAGAACTAATCAAGCAAATGGAACCAAATTTGACATGTAAGTGGTTTTGGACGCAAGATTTTTTTCTATGGTGAATTGAGACCCCTCTCTTCTTTAGAAAGCGAGTTATTGCCCATCTCCCCTTTAAGAGGGTGGGCTTCCATACAAATGAAATGCAAATTTCCTCTTATCTCGAGAACTAATTAATCAAATGGAACCAAATTTGGCATGTGGGAGTTTTAGATGGCAGAATTTTTTTCTATTGTGAATTACGACCCCTTCCCCTTTTAAGATGGGAGCTCCCATACAAATGAAATTCAAATTTCCTTACAACTTGAGAACTAATCAAGCAAATGGAACCAAATTTGGCATGTGGGAGATTTTGGAGTCTTGAATTTACTTAACGATAGTTAGAGACCTCTCACCCCTGTGGTAGGGGGATATGGACTCTCATACAAATAAAACAGAAATTTTTGCGAAACTCAAAAACTAATCAAACTCGAGAAATTTGAGACTCTTCCATAAAACATTAGTCAATACAAGACCACAAAAACTATCTATAGTAACACTAGATCATTCAGGACGAGACGGTCGCGAGTGTTGCCGGTGACCCGCCGTCGGAAGCACCGCCCACTGAGGGGCTTGCAAAACTCGAGATTGTGACAAAGATCATCCGAGATTCATGATTTATGTACAACACAGGTTAATTTGTGGCAATACGAAGTTTGTCGGGTCAGCTAGTATATATATATATATATATAAAAATATATATATATATATATATATATATATATATATATATATATATATATATATATATATATATATATATATATATATATATATATATATATATATATAGATATATAGATATATATATATATATATATATATATATATATATATATATATATATATAAATGAGCGTGAGCATGTTTGTATGTTTGTATGTTTGTATGTTTGTATGTTTGTATGTTTGTATGTTTGTATGTTTGTATGTTTGTATGTTTGTATGTTTGTATGTTTGTATGTTTGTATGTTTGTATGTTTGTATGTATGTTTGTATGTTTGTATGTTCCACCATAACTCCAGAACGCCTTGACCGATCTCCACCAAACTTGGCACACATGTTCTTTGATATAAGAGAATCTGACAAGGGGTGGGGGCTTCGTAACAGGGGGGAGGCCATAACTCTGAAATGCCTGGACGGTTATTCATCAAACTTGGAACAATTGTTCCTTGGCATAAGAGAATCAGCACTGGAGAGTAAACAAAAATGAGGGAGGGGGGAGGTTCGCTGATAGGGGGGAGGCTCCCCAGTAGAGTGAAGCCATAACTCCGAAACGCCTTGACCGTTCTTTATCAAACTTGGCACACATGTTTCTTGACATCAGGGAACTCGCACGGCGGTTGACAAAGGGAGGAGGGGAACTAAAAGGGGGGGACCATAACTCCGAAATAAAGGGGGGGGCTTCGTAATAGGGGGAGGCCATAACTCCGAAATTCGGGCGGTTATTCATCAAACTTGGCGTACATGTTCCTTGACATAAAAGAATCAGCACTGGTGGGTTAACAAGAACGAGGGGGAAGATTCCCTGACAGGGGGGAGGGTCCCTAATAGAGTGGAGGCCATAACTCCGAAACGCCTTGACCGTTCTTTATCAAACTTGGCACGCATGTTCCTTGGCATCAGGGAATCAGCACCGGGGATTGACAAAGGAGGGTGGGGCTAATAGGGAGGGGAAACGATAATTCCGAAACGCCTTGACCGTTCTTTATCAAACTTTCGTGTTCCTTGATATAAGGGAATCATAACTGAAGAGGTTGACAAAAGAGGGGGGGAGTAACAGGGGGAAGACTCCGAAATGTTTGGACGGTTCTTCCTTAAGTGACGGTGGGACAGAAGAGGAAGCTGATGACAGGAGGTTGCTGACAGGAAGGGGGTAGTAACACCTACATGACTGTAACAACTTATCCGTACAACAGAAAAATCAAAATACGATACACTAAACGGCAATGCTCGCAGCTGTAGATTTGTCAAGTGTAATTATGCGCCGAATCAAAGTGACCTGTATAAAAATTTTTCGACCATTAGTGCTAAGTGTTGCTGGCCGACTCTATTTAAGTCACAGGGAATCATTCAAACAGTGTGGAGTTGATCTGAGAATCCATGGAAGAAACACTGTTGCACCTTCTACTTTTTTGAAAAGTACAATAACAAAACTATTCATTACCTATGGGTGGGGTGGCCATTGTTAGCGGAAGGTGCAAATAGGATAAATGTCTGTGTTTCTCTTTCTTTATAGGGTTTAATAGAGATTTTCGTAAAGAAAACAGATGTGTAAGTGTACATGTGTGTGTAAGTGGCTGGGTAGACAAAAGAGGGGGAGCTGACAAATGGGGAGGAACGTCCAAAAGAGGAACAAGCGTTATATTTTTGCATTATAAGCATTTCGGTTACAATAACTGATGTACAAGTGGCTGTGAGATAAAGGCGTCCCGAGTAAGACCGGGCACTCAGCTAGTTCTATATATTTACCCACTGAAGCTTCTTCACAGTGCAAAAGTCCCTCCTATATATAAGTGTACTGGTCAGAGGAACGAAGGAGTCCTCGCCAGGGACGGCTATAATATGGGATAGTGCTGGCAGCGAGGAATAAGTGGGTAAAGTAAATCAAGCTTTGAAGGATGGGTAAACCCCAATACACACAAGCCCGCATAAAATTTAATAAGCATGTCGCTCACTCAATAGCGATTATTGCAAAAAAAGAAATGCAGTGCAGGTCATACAGGCTACCCCCTTCAAGATACATGCGAAAGAACACGCGGAGCTACTCAAACGTGCCGCACCCGAGCACGAAAGTGTAAAAATGTCTCCTGCACTTTAGACAGCCTGTAGCTCATTCGTCGTACGTTTCCCGCACATTAGACATATGGTCTCCGGCTCCGTCTCTTTTTCTCTTTGCCAAATCGAAGACAATCTTGTTCGCTTGCGAGTAGCACTGGCTTTTCTCGCACCGCTCCGAGTAATTCGACGATCCCTGCATACAGCAAACACCCAGGCTTTATTTTAAACTATACAGGTCGCAGTTATGAGTCCACACATGGAAAAAAATGTTTTAAAAAATGGGATTGATTTAAGCGATTTTTCATGAGATTATCCTGCCACCTGTTGGTGATGCATCGCTAATTGTAGCAACCCTGCTGTGTACAGAAAAATAAATTGACAGCGTTATCAATTGATGTTCAGCAGCCATGGCAAAAACAGTCACGTAACTACGTACGATGCTTTGTTCGTACTGCGGAGCGGAGCCAAAAAGTTGGGCATCATGAGGCATTTTGTGGTGAAGGGCGGGAACGGGAATGGCAGCCTGATTACGGTCAACCGACGCTGCAGCGCGACCGTAAAGTGCAACAGAAGCTAAAGAGGAAGACCGTGAGGAAAGTGGGTTCATCGTTCTAACTCTTGGACCAAAAGGTCGGATCAACCGGCCAAACGGTGAAGAAGTAGCTAATCAAAATTGACATTTTAATATGGAACCGTCAGTCGAGGCTGGCCATGTCTGAGCAGTAGAAAATCACTCAGAAGGAGCGGCTAAGGGTGATGGTGAAAATCAACATTCCAGCGAAGTGCGGCAGTCATAATGTCATAATGGATGATGGAGGCCTACTGGACACTAGACAGCAATGACTGGTAGGGGACCGGGTACTTTTCGTCATCCTCCAAGGAGGTAAGCGATAACGTCTCTTTGAAAGATACATCTCTTCCATCGAAGTTCCTAAAGAAGGTCCCTGACGACCAGTGAGAAAGGAATGTCAAAACTGCTGTTCTTTCCTTTGGGACTTGCGATCAACGAGGAAATATACACTATGTAGTTGTCACCTCGCCGGAAATTGCCACCTTGATCGAGAATAAAGAATGTTGCGAAGGAGAATGTGGCCTTTTAGTCGGGCCTAGAGATTACTGCAGAAGATGGGCCGGCTGAATGTAAACATTGTGTCGAAGAACGCTAGTTCTTCCAACAGGCCGTATGAATACAAGAGTTAGAGCAAACACTCCCATGAGATTTACACGGGAAAAGCAAAGCAGACTGTTTTATTTATACGGCCTAATGTCTGCCAGTTGCGATCGATAGAAATTTTTTGGCCAAACCTGAAACGGAGGATCTACTTCAATAATTTCTTCACCTGAACGAAAAAGCAGCTGGTCGCTAAGGCCACGAAAGAGCTGAAGAACATGCCGGCATCCATTTTTTTCTTCGGAGTTTTTGTAGAATGCTTATAAACATACATAGGATTAAAAGAGGATTTGTTTCTTTGAATTATCTTTTGTATCTTTTTTTCATCGCCATTCGAAATTCGTCTATTTTTCAATGCATTCGTTAAATGAAACAATCATTATGGCTGCCGTTTCGCCATGATCGTTATCGTTTCTCATGATCACGCCTGTAAATCATGAGAAATGAGAAGTGAGAAGTAAGAACTGAGACGAGAGAACGGAGAAGTAGGAAATATGAAGTGAGATGTGAGAAGGGACAAAAGCGTTAGGTATAACTGTCTTTTAAGACATTATACTTCTTTATCGACAGACTTCCTAGCCGTTGAAAAGGGACAAGTAAGTAAGAAGTGGATAGTAAAAAGTGGGAAGCAAGTAGTGAGCAGTAAGAAGTCATTGTCGTCAGCAGCCTAGAGCCGGGGTAGCTCGTGCTCTTTCGAGCAGTGGTCTCCTTTCAACTCGATCTTGGGTCACTCGTCGTCAATTTCCCAGTCGTCTGAGAAGTCGCAAATTACTTTCGATCTGGTCCAGCTATCTTGCACGTTGAACCCCCTTGTCCTGGTGCCGGTAGGGTTGTTGAAGAGGTTGTTTTTATCGCATGCTTACAACGTGTCCGGTCCACCTGCGAGTCTACGGGAGGAGCTGCGGTCTTCGGGAAGGTTATTCCAATGACTGTCGCCTTTAACATGGTTTTGAAAATAGCGTAGAATTGTACAAGATATATTTTGTCTTGCGTTCTGATTGGGGGGACTGCTGTACAGTAAAGTAAAGGAGATCCGTTGTGACAATAAGTTTGGAAAATAGTATTACTTTCTTGAATAGCTTTCTAGTATTAGTTAATCCGACAAAAATCGTAATTGTCCCTTTCACTAAAAGTAGAAAACTCAACTAAAAGCTTCTCAAGCTTGAGGGAAAGCAAATAAAATTAAGTGAACAAGTAAAATTCTTAGGTTTAATTCTGGACGCAAAAGCTAAGCTGGAATGCACATCTCGACGTAGCGATAAACAAGGCAGTCAGTGCATTGTGGCTATGTTCAAAAACCATCGGAAGGAAATGGGGCTTAAAGCCAAAAATGATAATGTGGATCTACACATCTATTATAAAACCGAAAGTTACGTATGCTTCATTAGTCTGGTGGCCAAAACCAAAGGAGGCTACTGCTGAATCAAAGCTTGCAAAACTTCAACGACTTGCGTGCATTGCAATAACCGGACCAATGCGTAGTACTCCATCGAAAGCATTAGATGCAATTCTCAATCTGCTTCCTTTGCATGAATTTGTGTAATTGGAGAGATGTGCTCTGAGGCTTAATAAATTTAAAAATGTTTCATCGGATCATTGTGGTCACATGAGCATTCTGAATTACTTTAAAATAGGGCCTGTGTTAAGTATGAATGGAGGTTGGATGAAACCTGAGATTGGAGTTCCTATGGTTCGTCAAGGCTCAACGATATTTTACACTGATAGCTCAAAAATTGGTTCAAAAAGTGGTGCTGGTGAGGAGACACAAAGAGAATCCCTCATTTGCACAAAGGCTCTTTTCACATGTTTGTCTTCCCAAGTAACAAATTTAATTTTAAGATGCACTTGAAGAGGTTTCCAGCATTTGCTCCTTAAAACCGAATATAAAACTTGCAATTCTACAAATCTGCGATAAAACAGCCATAAAACCCTTATAAATCTGGGGAGGCCCACACTAAAGAAGGTTCTCAAGAATATTTCTAAAGGTCCTTTTAAAACTCGTAATTCTTATCGATATGTATTTATAGTGACTTCCAAGAGTCGGTTGAAACTAAAAGAAAACCACCACAAGTGTTGATGATTTTATGGTTGTCGTCTCAAAGAACAGTTGCAAGACATCATACACTTTTCACAGTCTTAATTTTTTTAAATTGACTAAAAGCTATAAGAGAAAAAGCATTCACAGATATTGCTTTTCCAAAATGGATATAAATGAAAATTGAAAATAAAAGCAGTTGCTTTGTTGTCAATCAATGAGAAATTTTTCATGTCACGCTCAGTTTGTCGATGTTTTGTGACATGAAAGTTAGAAAATTTTAACGCGCCGGTTATTTACGTTAGATTATTAAAAAATTTAATGAATAAAAAAAATTCAATAATTTCATGAAGAAGTTGATAGCTATCAAATTTTTAACAAATTGCGGCAAAAAGTCTTTTAAGTATCCGAACATTTATTTAAAAATTTAAGATCACTTATGGTGTTGCATAACAACATATTTATAAACGCGCATATGCAATTGGCTAGAATTTCAAAAGTAATCAAAACAGTTCTGTTCGCCATTTTTTCAATGGTTTTATCTAAATCAACCTGAAAGCGCTTATTAGACTAACATGTCTTGCACAAGACAAAGAAAATTTTTCTAAGAGGTCGATAAGTTCATCTATACTTATTGTATTCTTGAAGAAGACAAGTTGTGCTTGAACAAGAATTGTTTGAATTACTTAAGGGGACCAAGTTTTTTGCAAGATAATCATTCTAGTATAAACAAAGAAAACGTCAACAAAGTGTCAATGTAAGATGTTTTTTGTGCTGGAGGTTTACCTACTTATATTGAGTTTAATATTTTTTAAGTACAGCAGTCATTATGATTACCCATCTAAATTGTGTTAAAAAATTAAAAGTGGGCTGCACGGCAGTTCCATGCGTAAAGTTTAATCAGCAAAATTTTTCATTTACTTTGTCGTTACAACCGTCTTTAAAAAAAATATGCTTCAACTGCTTCAACCCCTTCGAACATTTTCCCAACACCGGCTAATGACCTCTATATTCAGTTTAAAAAATACAAACAACTACAAACCGGCACCGGCACCGCCTCCGCCAAAATACAATCGAACCAAATTTTCTAATAACATACAAATCTACGATTGATGCATCATCACCGGCATAGTCCTTCCTCAGCTCATTTGGAAATCTTCATTGTTTTTTGATTTCGCTGGTTTTTCATATGAAATCTTGCTAAAGTTTCGCGCTAAAGTATTTGTTCAATTTTCTCCTGGTTCAGATGCCCATTTTGACAGATCAGTTGTTTACCCTCGAATGTTCTTTCTTCAGAGTATGATTTCTCTTGCAAGAATATACGGTTTTAAGACGGTTTTATGGTAGCATTGTTAAGATAAACCAATCTTGCAGAAGAATGTCATAAATTTTAGTCAAAACTATTGCTAGGTTTTAAGGAGCGTCGTTTTTGAGCAGAAATCAAGTATCCTTTAAAACCACTTATAAGGTGAATTACACTTATTGATATTTCAGTTTTATACGTGTTTCTTCAAGTCTCCTTCAATCATACTCCAGAAATGTTAATCAAATAAGATAACATTCACTTGAGGAAAAACATTATAAAACCTGATAGATTTTGCAATGCTCTGATAAAACTACTATAAGAAATGCATAAGACCAATTTGCTATTGGATTGTTACTTGGGTTGAATTATACAAACACTTAAGAAACACCGTGAGTCGGTAAATCTTTGCTTCATCAATACAGTACGTCCTACTAAATTGCTATGTAAACTAAACTATTATTTACCTGGTCGAAGTTAAAGATTTTAAAAAATCTTCTCGGAAAACTCACATAGATCAAGCTACGTAAAAAATAGTACTCATCAATCGCATCGGTTAACTAAAACGTCAATTATGAACGACGTTTGATCATTTGTTTAATGTGAATGCATTCAAATTACCGGGGTTCGGATTAAACAAGCACACATTAGCGGGGGTTCATGGTATAACTTTTCCTCAATGGGCTAGGAAAAGCCCCAAGCTTGCGTCATTTCCGTACGACATTGTAAATTTATTGTAACTGTCTGTTCCTTCATCACTTCCGAGCGACGATGCTGTAAACGTCAGTTTCCGCTGTACCGAATCTTTAGAAAACAGACTCCCAGTTCATGTTCGTTATTCTTTTCCTTCTCCCCTCTCGGAGAACAGTCTGTCCGTCCGTAAACATGGTAGTAAAGAGTCAGCCGTAGCAGCATCTGGTGGTGTGGTGTTATGTGATTTATGCCACCTGCATGATTTATGCTAAATAGAAACAATATACTTTGAATGGAGCAAGCGATACTCCAACGACAGCCCAACCTGGTTTCAGGGGAGACGATAATGCTTACAGATTGAAGCGAAAACGTTTAATGCACGGCTTTACTCCTGTCACTTGCAACACGTGAATATGCCGCAATTAAGCGACTCTAAGCTTCGGGTTTTTTTTTAACGAGCAGAGATTTGTTGTTTTTTGTCACGTTTTTCGAGGGTGTGTAATTATTGTTGCGGTGATTAGGAAAAATTTCAATATTCTCGAAACGTAATCTATTCATGTTGTGTAGTATAACCTTGCAAAAACAACTGTTATTAAAATTCAAACAGTCAATTAAAACAATCCAAAATGTAAATTAAAGGAGTTTTCAATGCATGCAAACAATCATAGCAAATTTACACTCGGTATAAATCACAATGAAAGCATCATAAGCTCGAAAGTCTTGTGTGGGTGTTCTGATAGGCTGGCTGGTGTTGCGTTCGAATGGTTCCAGGAACCTCTTGAATCCTGCCAAATCATTTCAATCACTTCAAAGCTAAGCTAATATAATTACTTTGTCTGCGTCTGACTGTCTTGTCCTGTTGCTGGTATAGACAAGCAAAGCAGATGATGTAAGGAAAGGAAGCTTCTACTCACCAATCCCATTATGAAAACAACCGTGTGCGATGCGATTAGAATCCACTCGGCGGTGGATGGATAGATGTAGTCCAACAGCAGCTGTCGGTACTCTTCGTACGTTAGATTGCAGTACAGAGGGTCCCCAACGCAGGTCACGTTGTGATCGATGAAACAGTTCTCGTTGTACGGCTCTTCGGTTTCGTATTCCTCGTCGCACAGGACATCGTTGTGATTGTCCAGATTAACTATGGTGTAGTATGGTGTGGTGGTTTGATTCTCCCCGGCAGTTCTACTCGCGCTGCCATTGCTCGGAGTGCAACTTCCGTCTACTGTTGGTAAGCTGCTTCCATTGCGACAAATTGCACCATTAAAATTCAGCGCTCCGACGTTGGAGTCGACCGCGGCCAATTCTAACGTGGCCCGTTGATGACTTGTCGGTGATGACATATAAGTCACTTCACGCTTTACCAGCCAACTATAGCGGTGCTGTCGCCACGTGACAGTTGATATGTTTTCCATCATCGAATTGAGGGATGACAATGGCAACAGTTTTGCATTCGCTGCAGCATGTGCCGCAAGAGATGGCCGGCTTTGGAAGTTTGTTATGTTAGGATAAATCGTGGCTCGATTTATCCGATCGGTGTCGGAGCGAAATATGGCAATGGTCGGTGGTGATCCACTGACGAACGCAACCGGGCCGGGGTAGCTGTCCTGGTGTCGCTTGCTGGTGGCTCTGCTCGCCCGGTCGTCGGTCTGGACATCGCCCAAGCCCAGCGCAACGAACAGTGCGAGCAAAGTGACAACCTCGGATGCTTGGAATTTCATCTTGACGCTATGTATAGCTGCAGTAGCGCGCTGATTGTGACGGAAGGAGAACTGAAAAGAATGGAATATGATTAAGTTAATCATGAAACCCTTTCAAATTATTCAAATTTCAAAATATGGGTCATCGCAAGCAACGGAAGCGGTAGTCTATTGTTTTCAACATCGATTTTTGTGGTTCCATTTTGATGGAACAGCATTATACTGTATGAAGGACTTCACATGGACCTTGTTTTAATTAGATTTTTCCCCATATTGAAAACGCAACTTACTTCTTGTGATACAAATGCAAATGTGTATTTTAACATACTGAGTCTCTTTGAAGATTATTTGAAAGCACTGTAAAGCACTGTTCATTTTATTTCACCGACATTTTCGGCTCTTTCCCAATTTTTGATCAGCTTTGTAAACGAAGCACAACCAGAGAAAAAAGAAAAAGAAGACAATATTTTATTTTTTCAGGCATCTTTTCTTTTTCTTTTTCGTTATTCTCAAGCTGTATTTCGTTTACAGGGCTCAAATGTTATAAAAGTCTTTGCCATGCTCCTACCAACAAAACAAAAAAAAAGTTTGTTCCAATACGTTGTGTAGTTGTGAAAAAGGTACATAAAGTTTGAAAATCGTGGTTTTTCAGGAGCGACGTCTTATTCCGTCGAGGTTGTTCGACACCGCACTGGAATGTTTATGTGTATGATCGTTTTCCGGCCACTTCCCGTGGTCGGATCAGTACAAAATTAGTATCAAAATAAGCGGATAAGACTGCAGAATTAAAATCTGAAATAAAAAAATAACATTTTCAAAAGTCTTAGTCGTTTATGTCCCCTTAACTAGTTGAGCCCGAATTTTACGATTCGGAAAATACAAATAACTGTCAAGAAAACTGCGGATACATTCCATTTTCCAGTGTTTGTGAAGATGGTTATATTTTGTAGTAGTGCTTTATATTAAATTTTTTTTCATCACGGCATGCGTAGATCTTACGATTACAATATAATATAGCTCTTGGAGTTATACATAAGGGACACAGCGTGAAACTGAAACTAATATATTTTTTTTTGCATTGAGTTTTATTCAAGTGAATATAAAAATTATCAACCAGTATTTTTCGACTGAGATATAGGTATCGAATGATTGGAATTTTGGCCGTTCAGTCATTAAATTATAGTAGACGTTATATTTTCCTTTTTACGCCAACGTTTCGATCCGGATTTGGATCTTCATCAGGGCTTCTACGAAGGTGTACTTTTATTAGCTGTTGTCTGAGTTATAATTTGTTTGTTATTTACAAAGTTTTGATCGTCTTTGTCTAAATTTTTTTTGCCTAAAGTGTTGTCTGGTTTTGGATTTGTCTTCTACGACTACGCCTATGCTGATTTTGGGGATATTCTAAATGTTTTAAGCAGCATCAACTGGAGCACAGTTTTAGATAATGACGATATAAACACTGCTGCCACAACCTTCTCCAATATCTTGACCTACGTTATCGATCGTCACGTTCCCAAAAGAACTGCTCCCACTCAGTACCAGATACCCTGGCTATACACTATGTTGCGTCGTCTCAAATCCGAAAGGAAAGCGGCTCTAAAGAAATTTACGAGGTATAGGACCCTACCCCTCCGCAACCATTACTTGTCGATTAATACAAGATACAAACGCCTGAGTCGTTCCTGCTCTCGAAACTACCTGAGAAATGTCGAGCGAAGATTGAAGCGTAACCCTAAATCTTTTTGTAAATATGTCAACGAGCAACGGAAAAATGACGGTCTACCCTCGGTTATGTTCTTGGCTGATAAAACGGCGAGCAACTCTCAGCAAATTTCTGAACTGTTCTCGATGAAATTCTCCAGTGTATTTACTGATGAAAGTTTGACGATTGCAGAGATATCCACAGCGACCGAGTGTGTTCCTTTCCTGGGTCATTAATTGAACAACCTCACCATCGACGAAATGATGGCTGCTCCAATGAGCCATCTTTTCAGCTTATCCGTTAACTCAGGTGTCTTTCCCTCGGCATGGAAATTGGCCTACATGTTCCCTGTGCATAAAAAGGGAAATAGGAAAAACGTAGATAACTATCGAGGAATCTCTGCTCTAAACTCAATTTCGAAACTGTTTGAGCTCGTCCTGTTTGAACCAGTATTTGCATTTTTCAAACCGTACATCTCTGATAACCAACATGGATTTATGCCCAAGCGCTCCACGACTACCAATCTCTTGACTCTCACATCTTACGTGATAAATAGTTTCGATGCCCGGTCGGAAACAGATGTCATTTACACTGATCTTTCCGCAGCTCTCGACAAATTGAACTACCAAATCGCTATTGCTAAACTGGATAAAGTTGGCATTGGTGGTCCGTTGCTGCGTTGGTTCCGTTCATACTTATCCGATCGCCACTTGAAGGTGAATATTGTGGGCAGTCTCTCTGGATCGTTCACTGCTCATTCTGGAATACCACAAGGCAGCCATCTTGGTCCTTTAATATTCCTTATCTACCTCAATGACGTCAACTACCTGCTTAAAGGTCCGCGACTCTTGTTTGCTGACGACCTCAAGTTATACTCAAAAATTGAAAATCTATCCGACGCCGCTGTCCTTCAGGAGGAACTATGGACCTTTGACAAATGGTGTGTCGACAACCACATGCTGCTTAACCCCAACAAGTGTGAAGTCATCACATTTTCCAGAAAGCTAAGCCCGTTCGCTTTTGACTACAAGCTGTCAAATACGCCATTACGTCGTGAAAACTGCGTCAAGGATCTGGGGATACTGCTCGACTCTAAACTTACATTCAAACAGCACATCGCGTTCATCGTGGACAAAGCCTCCAGAAACCTTGGCTTCATTATGCGCTTCGGCAAGAACTTCAACGATGTTTACTGCTTGAAAGCTCTTTATTGTGCATTAGTCCGCTCCAATCTTGAATAGTGTGCTCCAGTTTGGAGCCCATACTATCAAAATGGAGCAAGCCGAATCGAGTCAGTGCAGTGGAGATTCATTCGTTTTGCTCTTCGAAGACTTTCGTGGAATAACCCTTTCCAGCTGCCAAGCTTCGAACAACTCTGTAGGCTCATCGACCTAGACCCCCTTCATGTTCGTCGCGATGTAAATAGAGCAACAATTGTTTCCGATTTATTGACCTCACGGGTGGATTGCCCGTATATATTGCAAAACCTTGATATTCACGTTCGGAGTCGTACATTGCGCAATAGCCACTTTTTACACGTGCCGAATCGACGGACTAACTATAGCAACTTCAGCACGATTACCGGTCTCCAACGCCACTTTAACCGCTTTTACTCCAGCTTCGAATTTGACGTCAGCCGTAACGTGCTAAAAAATCGCTTTTTTTTCAATAGCGCGTAGTTTTTAGGTTAAATTATCATTTGGGCCACAAGGCCTGTTGATGTACAAATAAATAAACAAATCTAAAACCAGACAACACTGTAGGCTAAAAGAATTTAGACAAAGACGATCAACACTTTGTAAGTAACAAAAAATTATAACTCAGACAACAGCTAATAAAAGTACACGTTCGTAAAAGCCCTGATGAAGATCCAAATCCGGATCGAAACGTTGGCGTAAAAAGGAAAGTATAACGTCTACTATAATTTAATGACTGAACGGTTAAAATCCCAATCATTCGATATAAAAATTATCTTCCCTGTGCTGATTCTATAGGTGGCCAAAATGGCTCTTTTGTGTGAGCGGCTTTAAACTGTCCATTTTCTGCAGCGCAGTGATGGTAGAAACTCAAAATCTCAAAACTCACCAAAAATCAAAATTAACTGTGACTCACGCGTGAGTTTTTCTGTTTTCATAGCAAGAAGCACAAAACCCACACATATTTCTTCCCGATTGATCACATTCTGTTTTGCTTCAACTGCTACCCGGGCTATGCACATACATACATACAAATTTGTTGTTGAACAGCACAGGCATTCTCTCGTGCGATACGTAGCTGTGAGTGAGCGTAATAGAATGAATCCCTAAATAAATCGCAAACTTAAAGTAAAACAAACATTTAAATTACATGTTTATCTAATTCTCATTAGGCTTTCTACTTTTTAGTTAAGAAAATGTTGATTCACGCGAAGGAAAAATGTAAATTCCGCCAATATGTTTGCTATCTTAATTTATGAATGTGTACGACATTTTTCGCTGCTGTTGTTTTCTCTGGCAGTAGATTTTCTTTCGCTCTCTGGTTCGTTGTATTAAATGCCAACTGTGGAAGAATTAAGCAAAATGCTCACAACTACAATAGCGAATTCATAAGTGAGTTTGGCGCTTGTGATCAAGGTTGAAGTTTCATGTGCTTGAAATCTCATTTGAATTTTTCAACACTGCTGCAGCGAACCGATTCAAGTGAGCGGCACTTTGATATCGCGGCGAACAATCGAGTCGAGCAGTCGAGTCGAGTAGTCGAGTCAAGGAGTAGAGTCGAGAAGTCTACTCGAGAAGGTTGCATTAACCCTAAATTGACTGACCATAAATCCGATAAAATTCGAGCTATTCGAACACCCGCTTTTAAATATAAAAATGGTTATTTAACCGTTTCAATTTACGTGAAATTATGTAAATAACAGGTATCTGGATATTTCAAAAGAAACAGTTTGAAACTGGAACTCGAAAAACTTGCCAGGGGTACAGGTGTACCCGGTTGATCAATTGAGGGTTAAACTGTTCAGTCAAGTAGTTCAGTCCAGTCGAGTAGTTGAGTCGAGTTGTCAAATCCGAGTAGTCTAGTCGCGCAATTGAATCGAGCAGTTGAGTCGAGAATCCGATTAGGACAGTCGAATCGAGCAGTTGAGTCGAACAGTTGAATCAGTCGAGTAGTAAGGTAGAGCGGTCTAGTCGAGCAGTTAAATTAAGCTGTTCAGTCAAGCAGTTTAATCGAGCTGTTAAGTCGAGCAGTTGAATCGTGCAGTCGGGTCAAGTAGTAAGTCGAGCAGTCAGGTCGAGTAGTTAAGTCGAGCACTTGAATCGAACAGTTGAATGAAGCAGCCGATTCGATCAGTCGAATCGAGTAGTCCAGTCGAGCAATTGAGTTGAGCAGCTAAATCAAGCTGTTCAGTCAAGCAATAAAGTCGACCTGTCCAAACGAGCAGTTCAGTCAAGCAGTCAAGTCGAACAGTGCAGTCGAGCAGTTCAGTTGAGAAGTTGAGTCGAGCAACCAAATCGAGCAGTCTAGTCGACCAGTTGAGTAATCGAGCAGTCCAGCAGTCGTCCAATGAAGTTATTGAGAATAGAACCCATTGCTACGAAAGCATGACAGCCTGTCAAAGGTCTGTTTTTAGTCAGCGATAAGACTGCTATGATGTCCTGTCAGAGACCTGGTCTTGACTACAGATAAGCTTCTTATGTATATATACTAGCTGTAAACCGCGCGCGTCGCCTCGCGTCTAATTGGGAGCAAATTGGAGGCACGCTATGTAATGCTAACGCTATGTAACTCTATGAGGTGCAACTACGTTACTTTTGCTTGACTTGAATGCAATCTGATATAACTGGTTTGAGTTTTTGCTTAATGTGGGAGATTATTACCACGAAAATACATTTCGCGCCCCTCGTTTTGGCTACAGACAAGGCTCTTATATATATAGATTCTTGATTTTTGATATTCTTATTGTGTAATTTTCTTGATTTTTCAATTTCTTGGCTTCCTGATTTCTTGATTTCTAAATTTCCTGATTTCTTGATTCCTTGATATCTTGATATCTTGATTTTTTGCTTTCTTGATTTCATCATTTCTTTACTGCTTAATTTCCTTAATTTTTTGATTTCTGTATTGTGAAATTTTCTTGATATTTTGATCTCTTGGTTTCCTGATTTATTAATATTTTAATATTTTGGTTTCATGATTTCTTGATTTTTTGATTGCTTGATTTCTTAATTTCTTGTTATTTTGATTTCTTGATTGCTAGATTGCTTGATTTATTAATTGCTTGATTGCTTGATTTCTTAATATCTAGGTTGATTGATTTCTCAATCTTTTGATTTTTTTTATCTTTGTGATTTATTATTTCTATAATTTCTTATGCTGTTGACTTTCTTAATTTCTTGATTTGTTAGTTTATTAATTTTTCATTTTCTCTATTTGATGACTTTTTTTATTTCTTGCTTTCTTTATTTTCGTGATTCCGTTTTCCTGATTTCTTCATTCATTGATTTCTTGATTTCTGGTACGTAATTTTTGGATTTCATGAATATAGTCGATGCTCTTTACTGTATTGCTGTTCTACTGTACTATTGTTTTACTGTTTTACTGTTTTACTGTTTTACTGTTTTACTGTTTTACTGTTTTACTGTTTTACTGTTTTGCTGTTTTACTGTTTTACTGTTTTACTGTTTTACTGTTTTACTGTTTTACTGTTTTACTGTTTTACTGTTTTACTGTTTTACTGTTTTACTGTTTTACTGTTTTACTGTTTTACTGTTTTACTGTTTTACTGTTTTACTGTTTTACTGTTTTACTGTTTTACTGTTTTACTGTTTTACTGTTTTACTGTTTTACTGTTTTACTGTTTTACTGTTTTACTGTTTTACTGTTTTACTGTTTTACTGTTTTACTGTTTTACTGTTTTACTGTTTTACTGTTTTACTGTTTTACTGTTTTACTGTTTTACTGTTTTACTGTTTTACTGTTTTACTGTTTTACTACTTTACTGCTTTACTGTTTTGTCATTGCTTGACCTATGCCTTCAATTCAATAAACTTTGTCAATTTTACCAATTCAGTCTATGGCTTCATACAAAAAGAAAGATATTTGAAGCAACTTACTTATCGCTTTGATTCCGAAGTGGTTGTATTTATATTCCGTGGTACGTCCGAGCGAACAAATGATGATTTCCTTTTCAAACTTTGCTCCGGATTTTCAGTTGGCCCTGACAGCTTTCCTCCCACCAATTGTTTCTATCACTCCCACTTGCGAGATAAAATCATTTACTCGGTAACGAAGCATAGTCGTCTGACAGATTTCACACCACTTGATAAGCCCTTCTCCTGTTACTTGTCTTCCATCGTTCGTCCACCGTTAGAGGGAAAGCCATCCCTGGGGGGATGAGGACACACTGCCAGAGCACAATGACAGTTACCATTCACTGTTGATGCGGTAGCTGCAATCTGTGACCTTTGTTAGTCCATGTTTGCTTTGTGTATAGCTTTTCGAGCGGTTGTAGCATCCTGAAAAGACAACCGGAAAACAGAAAAAAAATCATTATGAGTGATGAGCTATTGTAAAATCAAAACTTTGTAATGTTATTTCATTAAATATGCTTTAAAATTCACATGTTTTTTGTAAGCAGCTTACGGGAAGCGTCCACAGCTGTTAAGAATAAAACAAAACTTTTTTTAATTATCGGTAAACTTTCATCCTGATGGTTTGGCCTAGTTTATCGCTCTATCGCATTTCACTATTGAGACGGTAGATATTATTTTCCACGCCTTTCTTTCGGTGAGACCCCGCATATGATAAGCGAAACTTGGCCAGCGCCTCTGGTGGATTACATCATTCATCGTTCAGCTGGAATTTGAGCGGCGAAGTTTGGACTTTCCGATGATGGTCAATTATGCAACTCGATTCGAACCAGCAGCAATTGAAAACTTTCCGCAATTTTTCATTTCTCGGTAATCGTCTAACCTTCACAAAATAGATGCCATGAGTTTCAAACTAGATTCTCTTCAAAGTTGTATATGATTCTATATTTATAATTTTCTATTCCCATTCTGTGTGTTGGGAAATCCATCAAAAGGAAGCCCAATTTCCATATTTATTGTACAATCCGGTTCTCTTTTCAGCACAAAATCCCTCATATCCGATTTCAACAACTGAAAAGCGTTTGTACGTTATTCCCGGTGAAACCAAAATATACATTACACAAGTTTGTCATGCAAACATCGCGCCGGAAGGGAAAATCCCGACCCACGCGTAAATTTCAACAGTTTCCACGGTCGCTTCCGGCCATTTAGCGTGGGTTAAATCACTTATCCTCTTATTGGTGTGAGCGTCAATCGTGGCTTCGGTTCAACAAATGCCTTCGTCGGACTGATAACGTCCGAGAAAGGTAAAAGTTTTGCCGTGAAATGTGGGCGCAAAATAGGTAGAAAGAAACGAAAGTAAAGTGTCTGGAATTGAAATTGATTTTTGACATCAAATTAATCGGCACTAGAAATGACAGCGTGACGGGGTAGGAAATTTATCAAATCACCAATTAGTTTTTCTCAAAAACTTTTAAAGTAGCTTCTCGAGAAATAGTTTCTTAACTGAGTCAATCTGCGTCATTGTTAAATTATTAAATGTGTGGAAAGTGTCCATTTTTACAATTCAGATGACACGATCCTATATTGCTGGTTTCATCAATTGGTTATGAAGCATCGACAATGAACGTGCTATGTTTATGTGACAGTTGATTAATGGGACCATTCATTGCCTTCCCTCGCAGCTGGGTTTGATACATTTCGATTCTATCTATTCATCTAACAAGTAGGTCACTTTATGCATAAAATGTAACAGCATTTCCTTTTCCGAAAGTTGAAAGCGTTTCTGAGGCTTTTCTCCCAGGGACGACCAAACGCGTATGAAAAGCATACAATAAACCAAATTAGGACACCAATCGAGAGCTTTTATTGGCATACGGGGATGGATCCGATCCGAAAACATGAATGTCCATGCTGTTCTGGAATACATTTGATGCCGGACTCGCAATGTTCTTCCGTTCCGTTCCTGTATGCTTTGCATGATAAATGAGTAAGCATTCATGAAGTAGCGGTTTCCATTTCACTGTTTTATTGCTGAAATGATTTATTTTGACAGTAACGACAGGGTACATATTGTTCGGAATAATTTTCCCTGATTCGCCCTAATTATCGCTGGTCTTACAGAAGTTTGCCCTTATTTAACAAAAAAGCTTTTAAAAAGATTTATTCGAGTACATGTTAACCTGTTCAATGATTTTTGAATACCCCCTTAAAGTTTATCTTGTGTTTTTAAATAAAAACCAGCCTATGTGATTCGGTATCTCTTGATTTGTTTTACAGAGGAGACAAAGATAGATATTATCATAATGATGTGATGAATATTTATGAAAAACACCAACCTTCTTACATCAGGAAATGATCTTTTGGAAAGACTATGGGATTAGAGTTCATACGGAACATTGCAAAATCAACTCATGACCCGTTTCTGGGAAAATCTTTGTTTGCTTTGTTTGTTTGCTCTAGATTGATTTTCATGCTTACTGGAATAAGGCCATTGCAAATTATTTTTAAAGTTTTTGTTACGATATAAAAATAAAATGTAACAGGATTTTCTCATCATCAACATCAGACTTATTTGTAAACACAGATGATACAGCGGATTCTAACTTGACTTGCAAGACTCGTAAATATGATTCAAGTCAGGCGAATATTTACTTTGAGGCTCCCAAGCGATGCAATTTCTGTAGAAGGATGCGATGATCGATTCGATCAAATGCAGCTTTTATGTTAGTGAAACTACGTCAACTTGTGCTTTTGCTTCAAGTTGCGTGATGCAAAGGATGTAAAATCGAGTAGGTTGGTGGCACATTAGATTATAACTACTGGTTAAAAACGTTGCAGAATAAATTGGCGCTATCATCCACATCGCTCATTTCAAGAAGATTATCTCAGTCATAGTTTAGTTAACATTCAGAGAGCAGGCAGAAAGGTTGAGGAAATCCATTCCGTTAACTAAAACCACACTCGCAGTGGGAAGCTGCGGTGTATTAGTGTAATGTATCATGTTGTCACTGTATTCCTAAACAATGCGTGGTTAGTTATAATAACCGCAAATGAGTATAGCATCAGTTGAAGGGTTTTTTTTCTCGTACAACTCGCGAGTAGAAAAAACGTGCGATTCGATAACTACAGGATCTCGGCTTTTGTCGGGAGGAAGGCATACAGCATCAAATAAAATTTTCAACTCACGAATGTTTGTGGTAACACAAACTTGCTCTAACCTGCTTGCTTGTACTAATATGAGGGCAACGCAAGGATACTGCGCCAGCGCAGCGGTTTAAAAACGAGCATACCACAATAGTTCAAATTTAATGGACGCAGTGGTCTAACGCGCCATCCGAAGAAATCTGTGGCCTATTTGATTGAGAACTGTTTGGCGAACGGCTGAAAAATGCGTAACATCGGTTCCTCGCTTACCCGCAGGTATAAAATAGACCCCCTAGTGGTCTTTAGCCTTCTTTCCCTACGTCTTCGCAATACGAGCAACTTTAGACAAGATTGGATGACCAACCTCGGTGGAAACTAAGGTCGTATATCGACAGAGATGGAGGCACTCGTGCGAATGCTGAGTGTAGCAAAGAGAAGTAGCCTTGTTAACCTTGAGCGTCTATTCTCATGTCAGGAGTGGCTATTGAGGGCTTAACGATTGCTCAACCAAGTGTGCGGTTGTACTCCAGGTTAGAAGCAGCTCAGCGTTTAATTCGGATTGGAAGGCTGAATTGAGAAGTGTGTATTCTCGGCACTACGCCTAACATGGTAGCCCCAGCGCGAGATTCGAGACAATTATTGTTTATTGTTTATTTGTTTATTTATTGTACATCATCTGACATAAAAGTCCTAATGAAGCGACTAAAATGAATTACTACTAGCTAATCTATTTTTAAACATATAAATGGGTTCGCCAAATTCGAAGAGATGTTCAACATTATTACAAATTCTCACACAAAACGCTGTTGGTTCAAAATAACCGAAGTTCGTCCGGTGAAACAGGTTTACAAGCATCGAGGATGGTCGCAGCACACGTTGTGAAGCACGGAAGTTCATCATAGACAGCAGTTTTGGGGAGTCTATTTCACCGTTAAGCACTTTCGCCACGAGTAAGGCCTGTTGTAATTTGCGACGTCGTTCAAGTGTGTCCAAACCAATTAAACGGCAACGATCCGGGTAAGAGGGCAGGTTGGCAGGATCTCGCCAGGGTAAATCCCTCAAAGCTAAACGAACGAATCTTCCCTGCACACGCTCAATCCGCAAGTTCCAATCGAGCTGGTGCGGGGTCCAAACCGCACATACATTTTCCAGTACCGGACGTACAAGAGAGCAGTACAAGGCTTTCTGGCAAACAGGATCCTTGAAGTCCCGTCCTATTCTAGCGATGAACCCTAATTGTCTACTCGCTTTAGACACGATCGCCGTGCGGTGCCTGTCGAATGTCAGCTTTCTGTCGAGAATAACGCCAAGGTCATTAACGTGATCCACTCTCTTGAGCGCTTACCCATTAATCGCATACTCGAAGAGAATCGGCGTTTGAGTTCGGTAAAAAGTAATTACTTCACATTTAGCAGTGCTTATAAGCATGGAGTTCAGTTTACACCACGTCGTAAATTTATCTATTAAAAGCTGCAGACGATAACAATCTTCTAAGCTACTAATCGTCAAGTAAATTTTGAAGTCATCGGCGTAAACAAGTCGACATCCATTGTCTATAGCACGAGCTGCGTCATTGGAAAATATAATAAAGAGAAGTGGGCCAAGAATGCTACCCTGCGGTACTCCAGATTCGTTTGTGAATGCAGATGATAAATCCGATCCAAGCTTGACTTGTAAAACTCTATTACACAGGAATGATTTCAGCCACGTGACAAACTGCTGAGTAGCACCCAAGCGCAAAAATTTGGTTAGCAGTGTAAGGTGATCAATACGGTCAAACGCTGCTTTCAAATCCGTATATATTACGTCAACTTGTGCTTTACGTTCGGTTTCCAATATACAGTTCGACACGAAATCCAAAAGGTTTGTAGTCACGGAACGACCAGGTACAAATCCATGCTGATCGGGATCTATGTAGTTCTTAGTGGTACTCATTAAAACTGTGCTAACAACTATTTCAAATAATTTGGAAGCAGCCGATAAGTTAGTTATGCCACGGTAATTCTTTACATTCCGACGTCACCACTCTTGAAGATCGGGAACATATATGAATATTTCCAGATATTCGGGAATTTGCCCTGCATAAGCGATTTGTTGAAAATGCAGCAGAGAGGAGCAGCTAGAGTTTCAATGCAACGACACAAAATAACAGCCGGAATCCCATTCGCGGCAGCCGAATACGAACATTTCAATTTTTTCGCAGCAGTAGTGATCATTTGTGGTGTAATTTCAAATATATCAAGATCAATAAGGTCAGCAGGAACGTTTTCAGCAGCACGCAAAGCACTATCATCTGAAGCAGACTCAGTGGCGAATACCGAAGAAAAAAACCTTGCGTAAAGCTTACACGCAGCAGATCCCGAGCATGATTCCTCATCATCGAGGTACACATCAGTAGTAGTTGAGCGACATTTTCGTTTTGAAATTACAAAATTCCAAAAATTTTTCGGATTCCTGCGCAAATCTGTTTGGATTCTCAAAACATATGATTTGTAAAGACTGGAATTCAACCTACGGTATTCATCGCTAGAACGCTTAAAATCATTTTTTGTCGCTGCAGATTTCCAACGACGAAACTTGCGCAAGCATGCGTTTCGCTTCCGTTTCAGTACTCTCAAAAGACGGTTACTCCACGCAGGGGAGTGCGGCTGTCTAACAACTGGCACATTGTCACTAAGCCATGAACGAATAATTTCACAAAAACGTTCGGCCATCCAGTCAACATTGTCGCTGTGCAGTAAATCAAACCAGTCTATACTAGTGATATATGCAGAAAAGGCAACCAAATCGATCCTGCGGTAATTCAACTCACGTATCACAGAAATAGCATAAGAACGAGTAGCATCATGGTGTATACCAGACGGAAGCGAAATAGTCAGCGGGGGATGGTGTAAGTCCACCGGCAGCAACGGAGCAACACACCTATCGACTGTGACATCACACTCGGAAGAGTGAAATATTAAATCCAACACACGGCCAAGATGATTACGGTGTAAATTAGCCTGGTTCAAATTCAGGAAATCCATGCCGTCGATGAGTGCGGCACTCGCAGTGGAGAGTGTCGTGGAATTATTATGCCTAATAGCACCATCGCTGTAGTCCCAAACAATACGGGGTTGGTTGTAATCACCGCAAACTAATGTAGTGCAATGATCATCGCAGCACTCACAAAAATCGCGGACAAAAGCGACGTGTGCATCGATGATTGCTCTATCATTACTCTTGTCCGGGGGAATATATATAGCACACATTAAAAGCTTCAAACCGTTGATAGTCGCTCGTACGTAAATCTGCTCCACACATCTACGATGAAGCTTTATCCGGCCAAAACACGTATTGTCCATCTGCATGATGTTTATGTATGAACAGGATCAAAATTTTCTTCAAACATTCGTTCTGGTACTCATCTGATTGATAGCCAAGCCAGAGGGCTTGAACCATGGCTTAGAATTACCGCTCTCGGAAATGGCAATGTACAGCATCACTTTCTGTTCAAGCTTATGTATGAACTTGTATTTCATGTTCGGAGATGCAGTAGAACTATACATTCTACATGGATAGTTCTACTGCATCTCCGAACATAATATACAAGTATCGATCATTCCCGGGAATGTGCGAAAAAAGGAAGTAACCTTTGTCATCCAAAGCAAACCCTCTTCCGGAATAATTTGTTATCAACCAGCGGCATTGGGATTTCAGCGTCGAAATCTGCCCCCCAGTGTCTTCCGGGGCTCTTGTCTTCTTTCGGCACTTTATTCCGACTCTTTTCAATGTTTTGCAGATGTACTGGTGGTTTTTTTTGCGGTATCCAGTTAACTCACAGAATCCTTGTTGTGGAAGGCACGAGAAAGGGAACGAAGTCCTCCTGCGTCCATATTTTTGGCTGGTCATCCACTACCTTGCTTGCGAGTAGTTGTTGTGGATGTTAGGGTATGGTAAATAGTTAAAGCCGCAATATTTTCGCTTTTAAAATGTTGTACCTATACTTTTTGCTGAGATCTTTGTGCATTTTGTGTACAACGCGCTCGCGAAATGCTTTTTGTGTTGACGCCATTTAAAGCTAAACCTGGTAAGTATCAACAAAACAAAAAATACTGGGAGAAAGAGGAAAGAGGAAGAGAGAGCTGACACATACACATTCTCATTTCTCTCTTAACTGGTTTGCACAGCAATAGGTGCCTCGAAAAAATTCCAAAATTTTAATTGCCACCCGTTATGTCGTCCATGAGCAGCGTCATTGTTTGAAATCAATAAAGAATTATCGGTCTAGCAAAGGTGTTTTACAGCTAGGTACAGCCAGAATAATTTCTTCGGAGGGGGAACGATTACTCCTAGGGTTGCCAACCAAGTGACCGGTTTTTGACCGGCCCGACCGGTTTTGCACTTGCAAAGCCGGTGGCCGGTCAATCCCGGTAAAAAACCGGTTTTTCGACATATAAAGCTACTTCCCAGTCAGCATTTTCATATGTATAATTAGATTGCAAATAAGAGTTACGTACTGTTATGTATTCAACAAAATCGTATTCGACGCGCAAAAGCTGCTTATCCGTATCATTTTGGAGGTGATATACGCACTGAGGAATAATTTTGAGCGAAACACTTATATAGGTATTTCAATACGATAAGATCCGATAAGGCGCGACCAGCTGCATGCAACTATACGACTTTCTGCTGAAAATCGTATGTTTGTCAGTTACTAGCATTATAAACGATAAAATATCAACTTGTGCGCGCTTTATTAGGCTTTATTTACGAATCCGAATTTGTTAAGAGATATTTACGACAGTTTTTATACATTGATATGCGAGTTGGTGCTGGCTGGATTTTTACTTTTTGTAATTTACAATCCACCAAAATTCAATCTATTTTGGTAAGTGTGATGGTCGGATGATTCTAAAGTTCTGTGACATAACAATCGGTATGAGTAGCCAAACAAATCACAAAAGTTAAGTTATATTTTTAGAACCGCACTGAATCCACGGAGTGCTAGACTAGAAACACAATGGGGTGAAGCTGAGCGAAAAATGAAATGTTCTGAGACTATTGAATTAACAACCTAATGTTAGTATCGCCAGTATCAACTGTCAACTGGATGCGTGAAGTGTAGTTAAAATTTTTCGTTGAAGCTTGGAAGTCATGGAAATTCAAAAGAATATTTTCCTTCCATTAAAAATTTAGACGTCCTCGAATTTTTTAAATATTGTTTTATAATTACGGTGGTTTTGTTTTTACTCCGTAATCAGGCTCGAGTGTGATAAAATAATCTGAGTTTAACTGAAGGCATAAATTTGGTTTTCCATTTACTGCTGCTACTCGCCCATCTACAATCCCATAGAAAATGGGACTGTTTTGCGAGTAGCGGCAGTTTACGTAAACGTCGATAAATATGTATTTCTTCCACCATATATTTGGACGATGCGAGATAACCAGGATATTTAGACTATTACTTGCTTGCAGTTGCTATACCAAAACTAATTCCCATAACGCCTTTATGCTACTGAAACAATAGAAATCTTCTTTCAGTATATATTAATGTAAATACAAGTACAGGAAACTGTCTAAAAGCTTTCAGTAGTCCAAAAACGTTCAAATTGTTGAATGATTCATGATTTTATATCACATTTGAATAGAACATATTTGTGATGCTCGACTGGTCTGCTCCAAAGCGAAAGGGTTTGCCCATTTCTGCATGCTGATGAAAATTGTGAAAAGTAATGGTATGTCTGCTGTACCACCACATCCGTTACAGACATCCTCCGAGGGCTAGTTGTCCGATTCACGTCTGAAATGTTTTATGTTGGAAATCTTTTTCCATGTGCTAGAAATGTTTTATCTGTCTCACACAGTATCCTATTACACCTCCAATTTGCTAACCAAACCCAGGACCGGATAATCATTTCAAGAATGAAAACAAATCGTAAAATTCTCTCCGGCCAATCCAATTGAACTACCGATACTTAACTGGCTGACAAATAAATAAAAAAAGTTTCCTAAATGGAAATCTACTCTCTTTGTTATTTGAATTCCACCCAGCAGCAGCCCTCGGCAATCGGAGTTGAGTGTGCCATACGCAGCCACTATGGTCACCCCGGCCCGGGGCGTTTGTGTTTGCTTCGAAAGCAAGAGTCTCTCGTTGGCTGAAAACAGAGCAGCTTTTCCATTTTATAAAAGCTGATAAAAAACATCTGCCAGTGGACGGTAAATCAGATCAATCGTTTAAATCTTCTGCACGTCGCTTAGCTCCTGCGTTCTAAAACTCGTTAGCTAACAGTCATATATAATCATACGTATTTGTATGTATCCTGTGTGCTAGAGAGGACGTAATTCGAAATCTAGCTGTGATAGATAATAATTTAAAAGTTTTAAAATTTGATTGCTGTTTTCTAAAATGTTCAAAGTTCAAAACTTACCGCTAGTCAATGAAATAATGAAATATAAAACTTTTACTGAGTACTTTGAAAGTATTCTAATATACTTCGTACAATACCCACCCTATTGCGCATTGTCCTGCATTTGTAACAGCAGCAGCTGGCACTGGACAGAACTATTTCAATATCCATTCCCACGGTTGGGTGTACCAATTTTCAAGCGACACATTCCTTCTCCTTTTCTCACATATACATCACTTAATGCTCGTCAAGATAAAAGAATTTGTCCGCCGCAGTGCGACGGCGATGCTGCTTCCCTCTTCCTGCTCGGAATATTATCCTCTCGTGTCTCGTGGGCTTGTGTGTCGGTGGCTTCCGCCGGAGCTTAGCTCAGCCAACCGAAACCCACAGAATCCGAGTATGGTAATATTTTATAAATAATTCATATCTATATTGTCGGCAGCTTCTACCCGGCAGAAGCACTGAAACTCTGCTCTGGCGTGAATTCAGCGAGAACAGAGAAACATAACTGCTGGCCCAAGGAGAGCGTCTTGCGAGCACTGCTAAACGGAGTGGAATTGGACAGCAATCACTTTGTAACGTTTTGGTCGATTAGTTAAGGATTTACGCGACATGCTGGGGATTAATGGGTTCTAGTCGATATTAAAGCAACAGTTACATAATAATAGACCGATCACAAGTGTGAAAGTGAGATAGACGAAAAGTTTTCCCTTTAAGTCTACCACCTATTTAACAATTGTTCTGTCGTTCTTACTAGACAGATTCCACTGCAAACTAACGTAAACGTAACCAGATGGCTTGTAACAAGCAAGTTTATTATAAGCTGATTGTATGAGCAAAGGACAAACCTGTTTTACTGGAAGTTCTGTTAGCTTCATTTTTGACTTTTATTTAATTATACTTTCTGACTCGGGAGTAGCATCAAAACCAAATTTTGCGGAACAATCTTCCAGCTGGTGTGGTTGTAAACTCAACCTGTTTGCCAGTTGACAAAAGATGCCCACCCTCCGTTAGGTTAGGTTACACATGGGTATGACAATGACAGTAGAATGTTGTGGTTTTTGCGGAAAGTCTTCGTTAAAATGGAGTGAAGAGGTGAACATACAATACTAGAATTGTAAAGAAGCTTAGATACCGCACTTGCCTCCATGTGGAGAAGGAACTTGCATGGTAGAATTCGATCGATTTACTGCCAGAGAACATAGAACGAATTGCATAATTAAAGTTGAATAATAGTTTCAGGTGAACATAGAGCACTATTTTATTGTCACTGGTTCCGGTTGGTATAACGATGAAGGAAGCTCGAAATTTAATGGGGGTTATAATTTTGATGAAGTGCTACTAAATATTGAACTTTTATGTTTGGAAAAATAATAACGTATTAGCTAGAACTTTGCAAAATAACTTATTTCTTATATATGAATCGTTAAGACCAGTTTTTCTATTTTAGCACTTTTTGTAGTTGTTGTATGACTTTTTCATGTTTCACAAAGTTGTATAAATACTAAAAATACTCAACTTTTCTGAATATAATATGCCTCTATCTTTACTTGTTTAGAAATTGTAGAAGTTTTATTATAAAAAATACCCTAATTTTGACGAATTACTCGACTATGACAGATACAAATGAAATTTCCTGGATTTTATAGTTTTTTGATATAGTTTCTGATTCATGTGATTTAATTTGCATCCGTCTGCGCATAGTCGAGTGAATCGGGGTCAAAATCAAGGTATTTGTAAAATTATAATTTTTACAGTTACGAAATAAGTAAAGATAGAGGTATACTATATTCAGCAAAGTTGGGTATTTTTGCTGTTTGTACAACTTTGTAAAACTTGGAAAAGCCATACAACAACTACAAAAAGTGCTAGAACAGGTAAATTGATTTTAACGATTTATATACCTATGAGAAATAGGATATTTCTATCTTCGTAGAAAAGATAGAAGGTTACTGTCTTCAGCAAAATTTCTTGTAATAATATGCTCTAAAACTTTGCAGCGAAGTTTCCAATCACATTACTTGGCAGCCATATTTGAAATTTTAATCTGGTTGTCTAAGTTTGACAATGAGATTCCCCTTTTGAAGAATCTCAGGCACACACACATATGCACATATAATGTAAATACATTATCTGAATTATCTTATTTGTTACGCCGTAAATTTGCGATCTGTTTGGACAAGGAACTTTTGTCATTTTTTTCTGGCACTCTTCCGTACCACAGACATTAAATTGGACTAGGTTCAACCACATTCGTAAGAAATTTGTTGGCACGAGGGGGCTTTGTCAATCTTTCTGGCGTACTTCCCAAGCAAGGACATCAAAATGGTCTAGGTTTTATCGCGGTGTTGAAAAATCTTGTGTAGACGAGAAAACTTTGTCGCTTGTTTTGGCTTACTTCCCAAGCCCAGATATCAAATTGGTATAGGTTTAGATCGGCGTAGAGAATCTCCGACCTGTTGGAACTACGATGGCGTCTTTTCCTACCAATCACGAAGTGAGAAAATTCCATCAAACTGACGCGGTTCACCGAATCACCACTCGTTTTACCTATACAAAATCAACAATCGATGGAAAGGTTTGACTACGTAAATAATGAAAAGGCAAAACTTGGAAATGGGACGGACTCAAATTGTAGTTGAATTATCTATACCTATAAAGAAGGATTTCTGTCTGTCTGTCTGTCTGTTTTTTTTTTTTTATGGGAGCCTGGACCACTGCGACCATTAGTTAGATCTATTGTGGTAATCTATTGTGGTGTCTGTCTGTTACAAATACAAATTTCCTCATAACTCGAGAACTAATCAAGCAAATGGAACCAAACTTGGCATGTGAAGGTTTTCGAGGGCAAGAAATTTTCTATAGTAAATTAGGACCCCTACCCACTTTAAGAGGGGGGGCTCCTGTACCAAAGAAACACAATTTTCCTCATAACTCGAGAAGTAATTAAGCAAATGGAACCAAATTTGGCATGTGGTTGTTTTTGGAGACAAAAATTTTTTCTATGATGAATTGGGACCCCTCCCCGTTTTAGGAGGGGGGGATCCTATACACATGAAATACAAATTTCCTCATAACTGAAGAACTAATCAAGCAAATGGAACAAAATTTGGCATGTAAAAGTTTTCGAGGGCAAGAATATTTTCTATGGTGAATAAGGACCCCTTCCCACTTTAAGAGGGGGGGCTCCTATACAAACGAAATACAAATTTCCTCATAACTCGAGAACTAATCAAGCAAATGGAACAAAATTTGGCACGTGGGTGTTTTTGGAGACAAAATTTTTTTCTATGATGAATTGGGACCCCTCCCCACTTTAGGAAGGGGGGCTCCTATACAAATGAAATGCAAATTTCCTCATAACTCGAGAATTAATCAAGCAAATGGAACCAAATTTGGCATGTGAAAGTTTTCTAGGGCATGAATATTTTCTATGGTGAATTAGAACCCCTCCCCACTTTAAGAGGGGGGGCTCCTATACAAACGAAATACAAATTTCCTCATAACTCGAGAACTAATCAAGCAAATGGAACCAAATTTGACACGTGGGTGTTTTTGGAGACAAAAATGTTTTCTATGATGAACTGGGACCCCTCCTCACTTTAGGAGGGGGGCTCCTATACAAATGAAATACAAATTTCCTCATAACTCGAGAGCTAATCAAGCAAATGAAACCAAATTTGGCATGTGAAAGTTTTCGAGGGCAATAATATTTTCTATGGTGCATTAGGACCCCTCCCAACTTTAAGAGGGGGGGCTCCTATACAAACGAAATACAAATTGCCTCATAACTCGAGAACTAATCAAGCAAATGGAACCAAATTTGGCACGTGGGTGTTTTTGGAGACAAAAATTTTTTCTATGATGAAATGGGACCCCTACCCACTTTAGGAGGGGGGGCTCCCATACAAATGAAATACAAATTTCCTCATAATTCGAGAACTAATCAAGCAAATAGAACCAAATTTATCATGTGAGAGATTTTGGAGTCTTGAATTTATTTTACGATAGTTAGAGACCACTCGCCCCTGTGGTAGGGGGATAAGGACTCTCATACAAATAAAACAGAAATTTTTGCGAAACTCAAAAACTAATCGAACTCGAGAAATTCGAGACTCTTCCATAAAACATTAGTCAATACAAGACCACAAAAACTATCTATAGTAACACTAGATCATTCAGGACGAGACGGTCGCGAGTGTTGCCGGTGACCCGCCGTCGGAAGCGCCGCCCACTGGGGGGCTTGCAAAACTCGAGATTGTGACAAAGATCATCCGAGATTCATGATTTATGTACAACACAGGTTAATTTGTGGCAATACGAAGTTTGTCGGGTTAGCTAGTGTTGAAATAAAATAAGTGTATACTCTTCGCAGTACTATCAGTTGCTGCGGAGCAAGTTAACGCACACCAGAAATTAGAAGAAGAAGGAGAAGAAAGCACGCTGCCCCGGTTGGGTCGCTACAACAAGCTTCAAGTCGTCCTATTTCCCTGTTTTCGCTAGATTGCTGCGAAAGGCAAATTACGCTGAACGCGTTGGTACACTTGCATCCGGCTACCTAGTGATAAAGCATTTGAAAGTAATAAAACTTTTAAATACAGCCAGCTGCATTAGCATTCTCCTATGCTATTTGCAGCTGGCCATCCGTAAAGACAAACTATTGAACAAATTTGTAAATAGGGCTGCCATCGCCGAAGGTGGTGTAATGCCGAACATTTAAGCCGTTTTGTTGCTGAAGAAAACCTAAATTCGCAACTGTATTTTATCAAAAACCCGAAAGCCTTGGTGCGACCTCTAACTCGATTATCCGGCTGAAAAAAAAAAAATTTTCATGATAAATAGGTTTAAACGTTCAACACATTTCAATTAACCCATTTAAATTTTTTTTCACCTGGATAATCCCACCTGTATATGAAAATATAAAAGATTTTTCTTTGCTCTATTAATCGTGATGAAATTTTCATGTTATAAATAAGCAGTGTTTGTTAAAACATAAAACGGTGGTACCATTTGTTTCGCTTTTCGAGGTACTTACGTCACAGATATTATTACTCAAATATTTTCAATTATTTGAAAAATTGGTTTGTGAATTGATTATTTAGTGTATTGTTGGAGAAGGTTAGAAAAATTGATTGATACAAATATCTTTGTATAGTTTTTTTGGGAATTAGTTTTTTAGGAAGGTTTTTTCAACCAATCATAAAACGAAAATTCCTAGTTAGACAATGTTTTATTTTTTATGAATTTCCAACAATACCCACTTAAGAATCAATAGTTTTCTTTATTTGGGTCGACGCGTAGAAGATTTTTCGATCGGTGCAAAAATATTAAAAATCGATCGATCGAAACCGCTAGTTTATTCGCGTTCAAAATTTGACCACTACCTAGACAAACCTTGCAATGAGGCGTAGTTCTACGTCAAAAGTCGCAGGTTATGGTCGTGTAGAGGTTATTTATTAGCTGTTAGATAGGAAGTAAACACCATTTTCACAGGGTAATTATCCGGACAATATGCCCTGTTCACCGTACTCGGTCATCTTTGCCACTTGGTTCGCTGTAAAGTTCTCCTCGAATATAAAATATTTTATCCAATAGCAATAACTAAGTTCACAAAACGAGTAAAGCAGCGAAGAAAAGCTAAGTTTACTAAAAATAAAAAAAAAATATTCCGACTTTCAATAACAATCGCCAGGAAATTATTATTAATCTTTGAAAGGTTCCACCATTCTTCAAAAAAGGAGAGGTGTGGTCAAACCATTCGGCAAAGCCATTCATAAGAAAACTATATTACACATAATTAACATGAAGGTAGTCTATCTGCAAACGGAATATGCACCTCTGCGTTGAGCACGTCAATCAACATATTTGCAACCTCCTGTTTAGTATTCTTTTAGTTTATCTGACCTACGCTTTTTCACCTTAAGATTTGAGATGAATTAAGTTTCGAAAAATCACACATTTATCATTCACAGACCACCATTTTGAAGATGATAAAACAGTAGGTCTAAAACTATTTGAATATGCGTTTCGAAGGGTAATTGTAGAAAACATCTTTTATTTTGTAAACAGGCAAACAGTTCCAAAGGCCGTACCTTTCTACTACCCGAATAAATAAAATTGTGGCAAATCGAAATGAAATCCAATCTATTTTATTCGAACAATAACCGTTCACAATCATTTCACATGTTTCACCAGCGTTTAAATTGGAATACATCCAATTTGTCACTATCAATTGCTAAAGCTCACTACTTGTACAGGCACTACTGATACAACCTCAATCTTTATGTTGCTTTCGAGATTCAATTATTTTGTACATCAGTCACTCCCTTGTTCAACACAATATCCCCGAATGCAACTCATGAAGATACCAGTTGCAATTGCACTGTTTCTCCGTCAACAGATTGTTGCTGCAACGCTTTGCAGGAAATGGACTTAGCTTTTGCTACCCACCTTTCATTCCTCGCCTTACACCTCCTGAACCATGCGAAGGAAATCTCCATGCAGCGTGCATTACAATGATTGTGTACAAAGCAATAACATCGCAGCGAACCTTTCGTCTCTTTCAGTCGATACAATCTTTGATATTCCGGTAAATTGACGATATCTTTGTGGACATCCAATGACAAGATAAATTTAGGAAACGTCCACCAGAATATATCAGTGGGAGCATTTATTCGGCGACCGACGGCATCCTGGTGTCTTACATGTGCTTCCTTACCAGAACGTCAGCTGTTTATTGGATTTTTGTCCAGCGATGAGCGGATGTTTAACGAGAATGCTTTCATGAATTGGGAATCATAAAACTAACGTCCCGCGCGTTCCGAACCCATAACCCGGATAAGCTTGTACCAATAGAATCATGCTGTGGCCAGGACGAGCAGAGCTTGGGAAAGGATTGCTGTTAGTAGGGGAAACGATTTTATTTCTGTCATTTAGCTTGTTGATGTTTGTAGAATTTTAAGTAAAGCTTCTCCCTTTAACCGTTTCTAGGGTTCATGATAGTGAGTTTACCAATAGGAGATCTACCTAGATAATTTCGATCATTTTCTAACATTGGCACATTATAACATTTTCATTAATGTGCCTAACAGAATACAAATAATAACACTTCTAACACGAAACAGTGGAGAAGCAAACACGAAAGCTTGTACCATCATATTCAAGATAATAATTGTTTTGACGGTCTGATAGGGACTCTTCCGAACGCAATAAAAATCTCCAGCTCGATGGCGACATTAACTCATCTCGTCTAATATAATCACCTTTCACTGAAGTTTTTCATTCCCATTTTATGACAAATAGTAGATATTCCCGGAAAGCATTGCTTTCAAGTAGGTCCTTTGGGGTAGACGCTTTTGTTAATGCAGGTCCAGTCCAGTCCAGTCCAGTCAGTGTAATCTCTTTCTACGAATGATGAAGACTGATGATGATATGGTCCGAATTGACTGAGCTGACGAGTGAGTGATATCGATGCGATGATGGTGTGAGGCAGCAGGCCTTTCGAAAAGCAACGCGACACACGTGCTGAAATGTTACGCCCCGTCTGCTGGATTGTAGTTGGTAATGTGTTTCACTTCCTTTTGCTTCTGTCTTAGCCGGTTTGACTAGCGGACGAAAGAAAATAGCCGCACGGGAAAAACTAACGGGTGTGGCAGCATTCTATTTTTCCCTTCGTTTAATTTCGAAGGACTAGATATAAAGGGAGAGACGCTTTATGCGTGCCATGGTTATCTTTTAACGCTAAATTGAGTTTTACCATCAGCCAAGATCAGTAAACTATAGTGTAAGCGGTCGAGACCAGTACAATTCTTTAAAAAGCTCTCGAAGCAATGTGGCAGTTTTGTTGGATTTGGATCTTAGTGGAGCGTAGCAATTTGTGGTTAAAACTAAAAACACTTGTAAATTAATGCATCAATTCGATATATATGTTAATGGGCATTGCTATAAGTACTAAAGAGTGTATGTGTTGTTTTTAGAAATTCATTTGTTATTTCCTAAAATCCGTTTTATTTCCAAAAAGTCATTGTACAAAAAATATCAGTATTCAGGTTCAGCGTGTAAGATGTGTGATTAAAAGGACAAAAGGTTAACAATTTATCTTGTAACTTATGTATCCACTTGTACTTGTTGTCTGAATGTACATATTTTCATTATTCTTTATTAGCATAGATCTTCAGAAAATTTTCGTAATTTATACAGAAATTCTATTTTACCTAAAGTATTTTATTCACTGCAGAAAAACAGTGACTGCATTTGAATAAAATTATTCAATGCAGGACAGATTCCGCGAAAAGTCATCTAAGCCCAGGACTGTCCCCCCAAATCGGGGAGGTCTGGGTAGCCTATTTTAATAACAGCTGCGCAGTGCCTCGGCATTGAGTCCCCAAGTCATTGACATCGGGAAGAAGATATTGCCGCCCACGAATCACAAGTTATAGCTCAATGCTCTTAACAGTATTTTTCGTTTTTGTTTCGGAAACAGCGTATTCGACATCTTCCCATAGATTCTCAATGGAGCTGGGATGCGGAGAACGCGCTAGCCGCTCCATGACCTCAATTTTCTTCTATTTGCAAATTTACTTACAAGTATGTATTTCCGATAGTTAACCAGCTGGAACACTAGTTTTAATGGCAACTCCTCCTCTGCATAAGTTAGCATTCCTCCATTAATTATTCCAGGTTTACCAGGTCAAAAAAAACCCAGAGCCACCTTCAGAAGGTGATTACAGATGATTAAGATAAATACAAACCTTTAGACTTATTTTCGCTTTTTAATCCATTCTATTAATGTAAAAATTGTGAGTTTGGTAAGTAAAACGATAATTTTTTCTTCATTATTCAATACGGTCTAGCAAAAAAGGGCTCACCTGTACCGATGCGATCTCAATTTATTTCGGTGTTCAATATATTACTAAACATCTATACAAAATTTGATTTGCTGCTTTTGAGCAGTTTTTACGTTTGGCATTTGAAAAACGCATATTTTTTTTAGAAATAATGCCTATAGCTACAGAACCGAAGGAGATAGCGACTGGATTTCTTCAAACAAAATGTGCGGTTTCATTGGATGTGAAAGTGCTCAGAAGGCAAGATTTGTGAGAAATAAACACGAAAGGAGATATTAAGAAAAAACTGATTTTTTTAGGTCTACTCCGTCCGGAAAACTTTAATTTGCTCCATCCTATCAACCATAAGAGATAGGACTTTCATTTCTTTAGCGAAGTAATTAAAAATTTAATGTTCTTTAACTTTGCTGAACATTTTATTCAGCTAACTTAAGCCATAAAAAGTTTATGTTTTGCACTCGTTTACTATGATGGCCACCCTAATGTGAAATACATAAAAAAATGCGGAAGTTGAAATTTTCTCCGAAGATACTATATACCTAGGATTAACGGTTTAAGCGAAATTACCTTTGACCACCTAGATTTGGGTTTCATCCCATAGTGCGCCTGTTCCAAGTCCAATTGAAGTCCAATTTAAGCCCATTTAAGTTCAATTTCAATTTAAGTTCATTTTCAAATTCAATTTCCAGTTTAATTTCGAGTTTAATTTAAGTCCAATTTCCTGTTCATATTGAAGTAAAAGTCCAAGTAAAATTTTAACTTTTACTTACAAATTTGAACTTTTGAATTCTGACATCTTAATTTTGACTTATCAATTTTCACTTTTGAAATATGACTTCTGACTTACGTTTTGGTTTTTGACCGTTGACTTTCAACTTTTAACTTTTAACTTTTAACTTTTAACTTTTAACTTTTAACTTTTAACTTTTAACTTTTAACTTTTAACTTTTAACTTTTAACTTTTAACTTTTAACTTTTAACTTTTAACTTTTAACTTTTAACTTTTAATTTTTAACTTTTAACTTTTAACTTTTAACTTTTAACTTTTAACTTTTAACTTTTAACTTTTAACTATTAACTTTTAACTTTTAACTTTTAACTTTTAACTTTTAACTTTTAACTTTTAACTTTTAACTTTTAACTTTTAACTTTAAACTTTAAACTTTAAACTTTAAACTTTAAACTTTAAACTTTTAACTTTTAACTTTTAACTTTTAACTTTTAACTTTTGACTCTTAGCTTCTGATATTTAAAGGTTTTGTTTTCATCGTTTGGCTTCTGCATTTTTGCATTTTACTTCTTCCTAAAGTTATGACTTTTGTGTTTTCCACTTTTGGCTTTTAAAGTACACTTTTAACTCAAACTTTTAGATCTTAAAATTGATCTAGTTTCAATTGTTGTTTTAAGCAGTATTTTAGGTCCAATTCAATTCCAAGTTTAAGTACTATGTCATGTCTAATTTTAATTCTAGTTTGAATTTGAAAATTAGCTCCAATTTCTAATTAAATTTTTAATACCGTTTTTCTCGAAACCAGGTTTTCAAAGTCGGTACCGTAAATATCTTAAGACCGGCTCAACCAATTCTCTTGCTCCTTTTTTTGTTTCAAAGCTAATAAAATTATCTAGTGATTGACTCATCCTTTTTTCAATATTGCCATTTTTGTATTTTTTAGAAAAGTTTAACTCACTAATGGGTAAGATCATCTGTAGACGGAACATATGAGATTTCATGATGATGGTACCGTTTCTTTGCACGCATGCCCTTCGAATAGCACCTTCCAATGCAATGTTGAACAGCAAATTCGATAGCCCGTCAACTCGCTTCAAACCATCGAACGTCACAAACAAGTCTGATGTCTTACCCGATATCCTGACGCTTGATTTTGAACCAGCACGGATAGCACGTATCAGCCTAATCAGTTTTGTTGGAAAACCATGTTCAAGCATAATCTGCCACAGCTCATTTCGTTTAACTGAATCGTACGCCCCCTTGAAGTTTGTAAACAAATGGTGAGTCTGCAAGTTGAATTCCCGGAATTTATCGAGGATCTGTCGCAAGGTGAACATTTGGTCCGTCTCTTTGGACGCGTCCCTCGCGAAAACCGCACTGGCATTCGCCAACAAAGGTTTTCTGCAACGGCCTCAGTCTGAGAAACAGGATGCGGAAGAGAATTTTGTATGCAGAATTGAGGAGAGTAATACCTCGGTAATTGCTGCATTCAAGTCGATGGTCCTTTTTGTAAATAGGGCATACGAGACCTTCCAACCAGTTTGAAGATAGTTCCTCTTCAGTCCATACCTTTAGTATAACCTGATGCATTGCACAATACAGCCGTCCGCTCCCGACTTGTAAAAGTTCGGCGGGGATGCCGGCCTTCAGCAGTAGTACCCAACACTTCTCGCGCTGTAGTACTGATCGCATCGAGGATGTGCCTCCACTCTTCACTGTTAGTTCAGGTTCTCCCCAAATTGTTTACCGATGCGCTCATCAGCCTTCCGAGAGTACTCTGCAGCAACTCCTTCCGCTGATAACCGCCGAGTGTTCAGGCGTATCTTCTTCGTTGGTTTCGATTTGAATACGTTGGACAGCCGGGCACGGCTCTTGCTTACTACGAGATAGTGGTCCGAGTCGACGTTTGGTCCCCGGAAGGATCGCACATCAGCGACATCAGAAAAGTGCCGGCCTTCAGCCAGAACGTGGTCAATCTGAGAGTAGGCCTTTCCATTAGGGTGTTTCGAGGTGTGCTTCCGAATGTTCCATCGTACAAAATGGGTACTACAGATAACCATTTCTTTGGCTGCAGCGAAGCTTATTAGCCATTGTCTTTTGTGTAGGATGGAGGCTTTCTCTACCAATAACGGGACGAAAGAACTCTTCACGTTCGACCTGTGCATTTGTATCCCCGATGTCTATCTTTATGTCATGTATTGGGTACTCTCTATATGTCCTGTAGAGAGGATCATAGAACTCCTCTTTTATGTCACCGGGTTTGTCGTTCGTCGGTGTGTACACATTTATCAGGCTGTAGTTAAAGAATTTGCCCTTAATCCTCAACACGCATAGACGGTCATTGATGGGCCTCCACCTAATGACACACTTCATTTGTTTTCCATACGAATCCGATTCCATGCTCTGCTTTATTGCCGCGACTGTAGTAGACTTGATACTTGAATGTCGTCCCCGCAATAGGATCCATTGCGCGGAATTCGCGTTCTTCCGTCCTCGGCCATCGCACTTCTTAGATGGCTACAACCTCGACCTTCATCTTCTGCAGCTTTTTTGCCAGGATAATCGCGCGTGCCGGTTCAAGTAGAGTCCTGACATTCCAAGTACCAAGTTTCCAGTAATCATTGTCTTTTTTCTTTTGCCAGGGTCGTATAGATTATTCCGTTACTTTGAGTTTTCAGTAAAAAACATACAAATGTAAATGCCGTACAAAACCTTACAAATATAGGGTATTCGACAACATGCCTAACAGAGGGTGCTAGTGTACAAGCAAAATGTGGACGGTGGTTTTTAATGGATTTTCTTCTATCTGTCATGTCAGTTCGTCGTAGTATATCCATAACATTTGTCTTAAATCAGTCCTATTCAAATCTTTTTGCCTTTTCTTTAATTACCAGTCACAATCGTTGTTGAAAAGCATTACAGCTGGCACGCACGATAACCTGAAGCATTTCATACTAAATCTTTTCCAAACGTTGCATGAAAGTCCCAAGTAACACACAAAACAAGTTAGAAAATAATCTTCATGCAAAGTAGTCGGTTAAGAGTACTATAAACGTACTTTGAAACATGTGTCGTTATTATTAAGGTTTTGAGATGTTTTGTGATAACATGAATTTATTTGACAGCTCATATCAAATGAATAATGTTTGAATTACTAAATTTAAACTACATTACATTACTAAATTTAAACTACTGAAAGAACAAGTTGCGGCTTATACTATAATAACGTTTTAAAATGGTATGAAATAACCTGATACATACTTCCTTCAATTGTTGTTTTATTAGACTTCAATTTTTTGCGCTTTTCTGGTAATAGAGCAGTTCTGATGTATGTAATGTTATACTATTCTCTAACAAGCTGTGTTGCTTGGGGTATCCATGGTCAATCCTTTGGTGCTCCCTAGTTTGCCTAGCATAGAAGTCAAGAGGATTCAAATCAGGCGAACAGGCAGGCCACTCTTTCGAAACAATAAAATCCGGAAAATTGTCCTCACACCAAGCCACTATGGTCGAAAAAGCAAAAATTCCAGACAAAAATCAATATCTCGAAAACCATTGGCCGTACATATTTCATGTATTCAGAAGATTTTGTTTGGAAAAAAAGATCTTTTGGTATAATTAGTCATTAGGGTGGTCCACTTTTACTCGTTATAAAAATTTTAACTTTTTAGTCTTGTGATATAGAGCAATACTTTCTACTACAAAGTTGTAAATTATTTATTTTTCAGAAACTTTGCTGAAGAAACCAAAGTTGTATCTCATCTGTGTATCGCTATACAACGGTTTTTATAGATTAAGTCAGGGTAAATCTTGAAAAAGCAGTTTTTACTTGGTAATTTTGAACCTTGTTCTCCCATAAACCCAGATGAAAGAGGAAGAGCAGCAATGATTTTGGTAGAGTGCACTAAAATTTTGTGAAGCGTAGCTGGCATGGGATACCAACTATATAATTCGACATACAGCGTAAATGTTTCGTCGCACAGTTGATCAAAATCTTGCAGGTTGACCGTGTCCAAGCTGTTTACTATTAGTAAAACTGCAGCTAGGTATTTCACTAACTGCTCATTGAGGCCAAGTGCCAACGCAAGTTTTTTAGGATTAGATAAAAGCTTACGACACAAGGCTCCGGTTGTTGACGAACCAGCTCCTCCTTGCTTAGGAACATCGACGTGTGCGTTGAACTCACGTAGTAGCATGGCCTGTACTTCAGCTTTCCTCTGTTTAAAGTAGAGTTTATCATCGGGTTTTCTTATCTGCCATATGCGAATTCCCACTCTGTATGATATGTGCAGCAAACAATTAAAGATGTTGATTGTCGCGTGCAAAGGCTGGCAACCAAACCGAAGTGCCTCATCTGGTGTAGCAAAATCTTTTCTATTCAATTTATTGAACTGATTTGCCTTTGAGTGACAAATCGGACACGATTGGGAAGATTTTGTATCTGTTAGTACATTCAAAACCTTCAAATAATCAGAAATTTATAAGTAGAATTAAAATTCCTTTGTTATTCATATTCAATACCTTCCCGTCAATCATCGTTTGGTAGAATTTGCATTCGACTTTAATTATTTTATCTTTGCTTGCAAACTCAAATGCACTTAACTTCTTAATTTGACACTGCAGATCATTGTCGATTTCTCTGACATATTCTGGACGTTCTTTTGCATACTCGAGCATCAGCGGTCTCACTGATCGCACTGATTGTGGTGAATCGTTTTCCCAGAGAAGCTTTCCACATTTACTCTTCAATTGAAGAGGAGTCATTGTAACCGTAAATAATGAATGGTCATCTACCATTGCACCTGCTTCGTCAGCTTGGTTATAACTTGACTGGCCTGTGGTTCCGTCCATTCCGTAAGCAAATATCATGGTAGCTATAAAAAATAATATGTAAGCTGTCGAAAAAATGCACACCATGCGTACCTTCATCTGCTTCTTCAATCAATGAGTGACTATCCACAATTCTGCCAATCGTGTGCTTAGCCAGAGAACTTATAGTTGTTGACGCTTTTGTTGAAGATATTACTATCTTCTCCGGAGGGCATTCAGCCTTCGCCTTCATAACCTGAATGATATTACTAGTTTTAGAAAATTTAACAATTACCCAATTACCTATTTAAAATACCAAGTACCTGATCGTAGCTTGGAAAAATATAAACGTTTCTTTCTTGTGTATCTTTTCTTAATCTCATATAAGAAGCTTTACTTAAGGACTCATTTAATAGTAAACCCAAGGCTTCGCCTGGTGAAAATGGCTTTGGAATTTTCGCTTCGAGGCATTCCAAAATGTTTTCAAGATTTTTGGAATTCATAATTTTTTTGATTATTTTGTATAGACAAGTATTTCCATTTTGCTTTGCTGCCTTGCAGACTGATTCTAGCAGAATAAGCTCACAGTTGCTTACTTCTGCGGCTTGATGACGAGAGATTTTACGCATTCTCTCAGCACTCAACTCGGACAAACGTTTTTTAGGACGACCTATTGATACAAAAAAAATCGAGCTGCATTTTGTAGACAGCATAAAATAAAATTAATTTTTGTACCTCGATGAGACTTGTTTAATGGGGATGCGGTATCAATCGATGAAGCAGTCGGGACATCATAATCATTGTATATATTTTCAAAAATTTCTCCAGAAATTTGTAATGGCGCGTTGAAATACTCTTCATTATACTTAAAAACTTGTGTTGTGCTTCGTTTATATTTCAGATAATTCTTTTTGAAAAACATGCATGTATCCCTTACAATTGAACAAATTTTTTCTCTCGATTCCACCGGCATGTCCTTCTTTACGACACCGTATGTTTTGAAAACTTCATCACATACTTTTTGGATTTTTTCGGCGGAGCTTCCTTGCGTATTTTTCCACAAAGAAAACAATTCGCGTTTGTCCATTCCTTTAAAAGTACCCCCTAATATTATTTTTTAATAAGGTTTTAAAGCATCGTTTTCTAACTCACCAGCGATATTTCTGGACATTTTCTTTCTTGAAGTTCTACTGCAGATGTTACGGCAATTCACTTTAATTCACCTTTCACTACACGCGGAAAATACTGATTCTAGCGGAAATACACGCGTTAATCGTATAGATTCTTTCTTTTTTGATTTGACATGTATGAGAAAACAAATTATGTACATAATAGTTGCTAGGTGATGTTTGTGGCATTGCATAAGAAATACGTGGGTGATCTACACGTAAAACAAAAGTACGGAACAGTTGAGTTGTATGTAAAAATACTCACTTTTCAAGTGCGTTTCCTACAGAACAGGAGAAGTCTGGAAAAATGTCATTACATGAATTTTGTAGTTCCAGATACGTACTTTTAGACCGTGAATTCCGTTTTCGAAAATATGTGCCAACGGAAGTGTGAGACGTCGTGGAAAACTATGATATTTTGAATCGAAAACCTCTATATCTTCTGTAGGAACGTAAACTGCGAACAACCTCAGCTTGACGAAGCTGTCTAGTTTCACGCCGCTACTACACGAAAACTTGATGAACCAACCTACACACTTATAACTACAATCGAATTGTATCACTTATTCTTATCACACACTATCAATAAAATCACTTTCAATTTGTTACTCGCCTGGTTGACACCATTTTCCGAACGCTCCGTCCGTCGCGATTTTTCGATCAAATTTTTCTCGAGACCAACAGTAAAGTTGGCAATCGTCCCCCCAAAAGCTGGTCCTTCGAGCCGGATGGGACCCCGGTTACCTTTCGTGTGAATATCCGTCGGACAATTCGGTCATAGTGAGTTATTTGTTCGCTCTAAGCGAAACTCGCGTCTCAGTGCCTTTCCCGCGTGTTGAAGAACAGTTTAAGCACCATTTTGTTTCTGGGACAATGGATAAGCTTCTCAGATCCCGAAAATCCCATGCACCGCGAATTGAGCGCATTACAAAGGTGCTAGAGAAGCTTGAGGATGCCGATAGCGCTGATCTGGAAGACGTCGCAGCGGAATTGGATAACCTCAACAGTGTCTGGTCATCGTATCTTGCAATTCATCAAAGGATCCTCAACACCGTCGACACCGATGCTGCTTACGACGAGGCTATGAGTCATCAGATAGCCTTTGAGGAGGAGTACATGTCGCTGAAAAAGGGGTTAGTGAAATTGCAGAGACGAGTGGGTGTGTTACCCACCGAACACGAGGATACACTTTATCAACAAAATGGCGGCAATACAAGCTTCATCGAAATCTTCGTGCAACAGCAAGCGCAGCTTCTACGAGCTTTATCAGGAAATGCAGCGGCCACATCATCTCCGGACATCCCAGCATCTCCTACAGTGCACCCTGAATTCACCCCGCTGCCGGATCTCAGGCTTCCAAGAATGGACCTCCCCATCTTCAGTGGGAATTATCTAGAATGGCAGTCGTTTTATGATCTCTTTTGTGGCTCAGTTCATCAAAATCCGTCGCTGCGCCCGAGTCAGAAACTTTACTTTCTCAAGACTCATCTGGCAGGTGAAGCCGCTACGCTTGTATCCCACTTGAACGTCGAGGATGCAAATTATCTGCCGGCCCTACAAAAGCTAGAAAGCCGCTACAACAAGCCCCGCGAAATTGCAAACTTACACATCACACGTTTTTTGAGCCAACCTGCCTTGACATTATCGTCCCCGGCTGGGTTACGCTCCCTCCATGATGTGTCAGATGAAGTGATTCGGGCTTTAACTGCACTTCAACGTGAAGGACGCGATATCTGGCTGCTCCATATCATCTACGAAAAGCTCGACCAGCAAACAAAGGAATTGTGGTGCCAAAAAACAATGGATATGGACGAGCCCAACATCACCGTCGCCGCACTATTGAAATTTATAGACAATCGATGCGGTGCTCTACAATTATCTCAACCTGTTCGAAAACCTACTCGGGAACACAATGCATCGATCCCAGTTAAATCGCCATCGCCGCGATATCCGTATAGGTCAACGTCCTCTCTCGTAGCTACTGACATGCCACCGTCGGTATGTGGCATTTGTTCGAAGGCCGGTCATCAGCCATATCAGTGCGGTAAGTTTGTTCACGCTAGCCCAACTGACCGTTGTTCGATGATTTCCAGGCTCAAGCTATGCCAAAACTGCCTGAAGCATCACACCGGCGAGCCATGCAAGGCTGGATCATGCAGAAAGTGCAATCAAATGCATCATACACTTCTCCATCAAGCCTTCCAGTCATCTAATAGTTCGTCATCGTCGGCAGTTAATCGTACATTCCCGGCTGCATCTCAAGCACTTATCTCGTCCATCAACTTAGCCGACCATCTGGATGGGTCTAATGTGCTGTTACTGACAGCCACAGTCGATGTCTTCGATAAATACGGTCGTCGCCACGCAATCCGCGCGGTACTTGATTGTGCTTCGCACCTGAGTTTCATTAGAAAGGACCTCTGTGACCGTCTGGGTATAGAAAAATCACCAATCGATTTGGATTTCCAAGGAATATCTGCAACTAGCTCGCATGCCAACATGGGCACGTCGGTCACCGTGGCTTCAAGGTGCTCTAATTATCGTACAACAATTCCATGTGCAGTTTTGGACCGAATTTCGGCTGATCTTCCGCTGCGGCCAGTGGACATCAGTGACTGGCCAATTCCCGACTCGGTTTATTTGGCTGACCCGCAATTTCATCATCCTGGGAAAATTAGCCTTCTACTAGGATTGCAACCGTTTCTCGACTTGCTTGAGCCAGGACGTATAAATTTGGATACAGATGGTCGTTTCCCGATTCTGCAGAACACAAAACTTGGCTGGGTGGTTTCGGGCCGCTACGATGCCATCAATTCAACATCAACTTCCAGTGCGTGCTTAATTACTTCTCCGAACGAGACACTTTCTCATCAGCTGCAAAGGTTTTTCGAGATCGAGGAGTACATCAACCCGGAACCTCATTTCAGCGAAGAGGAGAGAAACTGCGAGACACACTTCGAGCAAAATACCGTTCGTGATCAGTCAGGCTGTTTCGAAGTTCGCCTTCCATTTCGTGAAAATCCTAGCTCCCTTGGTGCATCCCGTGACATTGTCGTAAAGCGACTCGGACACATAGAGCGAAAATTAAATAGATCGCCCTCGTTGAAAACTGAATATCACGCGTTTTTGCGAGAATACCTAAATGCCGGACATATGAGTTTGGCTGCAATCCCATCACCCAAAAGGGCAGTATACCTCCCACATCACTGCGTCCTGAAGGAGTCCAGCTCCACGACAAAGTGTCGTGTCGTGTTCGACGCTTCGTCAAAAACGACCAGCGGGAAATCTTTAAACGACGTTTTGATGACCGGACCGGTCATTCAAGATTCGTTAATAAATATTCTCCTGCGTTTTCGCATTCCGGCAATCGCTCTCACTGGGGATATCAGGCAGATGTATCGCATGGTGAAAATTTCTGCATCGGATCGAGACTATCAGCGGATACTATGGCGATGGAAGGAAGAGGATCCAATCGATGAATATACACTCAATACCGTCACTTACGGTACAAAGCCAGCGTCATACTTGGCTACAAAATGCGTCCAGCAATTGTTGAACCAAATTGCACACACAGATCCTGACACGTTCCAGAAAGCTTCGCTGGGAATTTACGTCGATGACGTTTTGACCGGTGCAGATTCCCCCGAAGAAGCACAACGATTGCGACAACGACTTTCCGAATTGTTTGCCACTGGGGGTTTTCATCTCCGCAAATGGGCATCGAACCACTCCTCAGCTTTAGAAGGTGTTCCTGAAGCCGACCTCGAAGTAAGGATCCCCATCGAGCTCCACGAAGACGACACTATAAAGGCCCTCGGAATCCACTGGCAGCCGTGCAGCGATGAGTTCCTGTTCTCTTATCAACCTTACAAGAGCTTTCAGCCCACAAAACGCATCATATTATCCGAAATCGCCAGCCTATTCGACCCTCTGGGCTTGCTGGCCCCCGTCATCGTCATGGCGAAACTGGTGATGCGAAAACTGTGGGAGCTGAAGGTGGACTGGGATGAAACTCCCCCGGGTGAGTTAATCAACGATTGGCTAACATTAGCACAGAATCTGTCGTCTCTCAATTCATTTCAGATCCCTAGACGCGTGATCGACTCACGAGCACCGGTGAGACTCTTCCTGCACGGCTACAGTGAAGCTTCCGAGAGGGCCATGGGCGCCTGCATCTACGTCCGCTCCATTGATGAAGCCGGCAACCGCTCTTCGCATCTACTTTGTGCCAAGTCGAAAATTGCGCCGATTGGTAACAACAGGTCTACGATTCCCCGGTTGGAGCTGCATGCAGCGGTCATACTAGCGAAACTTATCAACAATGTGTCTGCAGCTTTACAGATCCAGTTCCACGAGACACGTGCCTACAGTGATTCTCAGGTCGTACTGGCTTGGATAGCCGGTGGCGCCTCGAAATGGAAAACCTACGTGGCGAATCGCGTTGCGAATATTGCCACACTCTTGCCGTCGATCAACTGGTACCACGTGTGCACGCAGGATAACCCAGCAGACGTAATATCCCGAGGGGCCCTACCGGTTGCACTACAGAAAAACTCGCTTTGGTGGCATGGGCCAGATTGGCAGCACTCTTTACCTTCCGTCGAGCTCAGTACTACACAGAGCAGTCAAGTTAACCGGGAATGCAAGGCTACAGCAGTAGGCCTCCTTTCCGTCCATGAAAATCAATTTTTAGACGATATGCTGGCTCGTTATTATCCTAACAAGCAGATGCTTCTGCGAGTCACGGCTCGTCTTCTTCGATTCGCCTATCGTGGTCCCGAACGTTTGTCCGCTGCGGAGCTGGATAGAGCTCTAATTATATACGTTCGACACACGCAACATACTCACTTCCCGAATGAAATTCAGCGCTTAATGGAAGGTAGGTCGGTTGCAACTGGAAGTCCCATCTACCAACTGGATCCACAACTTGACTCGGACGGAGTCCTCAGGGTGGGCGGCAGACTTCGGTTGTCAAAGCTATGCTACAACACAAAGCATCAAATATTACTTCCACGACGCTCAGCTTTGACTTCATTAATTCTACACGACGAGCACATTAGTAATCTTCATTGCGGACCGCAAACGTTATTAGCAATCTCTCGCCGTCGGTTCTGGATTCCTTATGGAACGACTGCTGCCCGTAAAATCTGTCGGCAGTGCATTACTTGTACTCGTGTGAGACCCGCCCCGTTACGCCAACAAATGGGACAGCTTCCTGCAGATCGCTTAGAGCCGCAACCTGTGTTCTCAGTAGTGGGCATTGATTATGCCGGTCCAGTCAGCATAACTAATCGCAAATCAAGAGGAATCGCGTCGAGCAAGGGCTATATCGCTTTATTCGTTTGTTTTGTCACCAAAGCCGTAGCCCTGGAAGCGGTGTCTGATCTAACTACGCCAGCGTTTTTGGCTGCCTTCACAAGATTTTCAAGTCGGTATGGTTTACCAGCGCGTGTGTATAGCGACAACGCTACTAATTTTCGGGCTGCTGCGAAACTGCTGAAGGAGCTGAACGCACTTGTAAACTCAGCTGAATATAAAACGACGGTAGCGGATTTTTTTGCCGATCAAGGTGTGGAATGGAGCTTTATCCCCCCTCGCTCCCCTCATCATGGAGGCCTATGGGAGGCTGGAATAAAGGTGGCAAAGCAGCTTTTGTCGAAAATATCAGGCAACTACATATACACGTTCGAAGAGCTCTCTACGTTGCTTGCTCAAGTTGCAGCTTGTATGAACTCGCGGCCCATTGCACCGATCTCCAACGACCCTAGTGATCCGCAGCCATTAACTCCGGCTCACTTTCTTATTGGACGACCATTGACCACTGCGCCTGAAATTAACCAACTCGAACGCCGCATCAGTTCCATGACTCGGTGGCAATTTGTTCAACGGAAGGCACAAGAATTTCGCGAGCGCTGGCAGAAGGAATACGTTCGATCGCTCCAGTTATTTTCGAAATGGCAGAAGTCAACAGTCAACTTGAAACCTGGAGACTTTGTGCTTATTGTTGGTGAGAACGAAAAACCGAAGCAATGGCCACTATGACGAATTATGCTGACACACCCCGGCCAAGATGGATTGGTGAGGGTGGTGACCGTAAAAACTCGTCATGGAGTAACTCAAACGGACATTAGACGACTTAGGTTGATACCGATGGATGCGGATGAGTTTGTACCTTGGCGTTTAGTCAATGAAATTCCGGACCGGAATTTGGTGGGCGGCTTATGTAGGAACGTAAACTGCGAACAACCTCAGCTTGACGAAGCTGTCTAGTTTCACGCCGCTACTACACGAAAACTTGATGAACCAACCTACACACTTATAACTACAATCGAATTGTATCACTTATTCTTATCACACACTATCAATAAAATCACTTTCAATTTGTTACTCGCCTGGTTGACACCATTTTCCGAACGCTCCGTCCGTCGCGATTTTTCGATCAAATTTTTCTCGAGACCAACAGTAAAGTTGGCAATCGTCCCCCCATCTTCCTTCAGACAATAGATAGCAACTATCTAGAAGTTTCAAAAAATGCATCATTTTACGCCTTAAAAGTCATCTGAACACAGTTTCCAAATTGGTTTTCAAATAAAAAAGTTAGAGCAAAAAAACTGCTTTTTCAAGATTTACCCTGACTTAATCTATAAAAACCGTTGTATAGCGATACACAGATGAGATACAACTTTGGTTTCTTCAGCAAAGTTTCTGAAAAATAAATAATTTACAACTTTGTAGTAGAAAGTATTGCTCTATATCACAAGACTAAAAAGTTAAAAATTTTATAACGAGTAAAAGTGGACCACCCTAATGACTAATTATACCAAAAGATAGGTCTTTTTTTCCAAACAAAATCTTCTGAATACATGAAATATGTACGGCCAATGGTTTTCGAGATATTGATTTTTGTCTGGAATTTTTGCTTTTTCGACCATAGTGCAAGCCCGTGTAATGGTGAACAAATGCGTTTAAATATTGATATCTGAACACAAACGTTGTCATTCATTATAGGGCTTTTGCTACACACACATGCAAGACATCTGTTGGGCACACATTGCATATTTTCCTATTCGGTGCAGCAAAAACGTGCTGGATAAAATTATCATTTTTTCTAAAATTATTCATCATTTTAAAGAAAATAACCGACAAATATTCCCTGAAATATATGCTGACTTTTGGTAACTAGGGTTTCGGTGAATTCGCGTTAAATCGGTGTCCCAAATATACTGATTTTTGAAGCAGTATACGGTATAGGCCAAGTTGAATGTAACGGAATATAAAATTGGTTTTAGCATAATAAATTGCTTTCTTAGCCGAAAGCAACAACAGGCTATTGATATTTGTTTAGTTTTATCCCGCTAACATAGGTCATAGTTACATTTTTGATCATTGTCTTAGCTTATTTGTTGAAAATAATTTTTTTATTTAGTAAACAGATATATTACCTTGCCATATGTATGAAGCAATTTGTAATTTCTGTTTTAAATAAAGAAAATAAATCATTTAAAAAATTTTGCTCTTCCCAGTCCGTGTGTTTTATATGGAGCTGTCACTTTTGCCTGCCCAACAGATCTCCAATACATATGCACTCGGCAAACACCCTATGTGCATAAAATTGTCCTTTGAAATTTGCTGCAAAATTTGATCCCAGGACATACCTAGCAGGGTTTCTGAGTTTTTCAGTTGAGCTGAACGAATAATATTTTATTGATGATGTTATTACATACCGTGTAGGGTAGGATTTACAACTTCGAAGCCTTAAAATCGCGTTACCAATTAGAGAGTTGAGAATATTTTATTACTGCCCACTATAATCTGATTCATTGGAAATGTTCGGCAATCCGGGGACAGTCATGACTAGCAAATAAGCTAGCAGAATACAATTTCAATAATGCGTTTGATTCCTTCCGGACCGGATAATATTTTCTCACTTCTCGGAGGCGTGTTTATTCAATAGATTCGACGAACAAATCGATATAAGCCTTCTGATCAATAGGACTATTATTAGAGCGCTCATTCAATTACTGGAGGGCAGGGATGCCACATATAATTCTGTGTTTTTTGTTGGAAAAATCTGACAATCTGTACGGCGAGGAAAAATATCTGTGCAAAAATCTGTCAATGCAAAACAATGGGAGTGAAAGAGATAGAGAGTCATTTTGCTGACTATTTCCGTCTCTTTCACTCATATGTAAAAGCTCAAAAATCTGTTTAATCTGTGTAATTTGGCGAAAATCTGTATTCTGTGCATACAGATTCTGTACAGGCGATTTCTTTCAAATATTTGTTAAACACAGAATAATCTGTGCATGTGGCAACCCTGCTGGAGGGCATGGCAGCAATTTATTCGAACCAATCGCGTCGTATCGCCTCGCTCTTTGTTATTACGTAGGAATCTGTTGGTTATCTCTGTACTTCCAATAACATTTTAATGAGCTTATAATAGTTCGCTACATTGCACAGAAATAGACATAAAGCAGAAATCAAGCAACCAAACAACTATGCTGTAAGGGCTTTGTTCGAAATATGTTTCCACCCATATGGACACGCGATCTGACTGCTGACGTTCGAGATAAACGACACTCTTAAAAGGGATTGGCGGCAAACAGAAACCAATAATACCGCAGAATAGTGACGTCGCGGAATCGTAGCAAGGATAGCTGGTTGTAGTTATCAGTTCTCGCTTGATTGTTTTCACACCAAAATGCTACAAGAAATTACGAGGCGATGCGGCATATGCTATGATAGCACATTTTTCGCTAATTCTTTTTTTTGAAAGGATATAACGAAGCGGAAAATTTTTGTTTTCCAAAGTCGGGTAATTTAGTATTCCGGAAAAAATGTTAATTTTAAATTTCGCAAAGTTTGACTGTCCCGAACAGTAGGAAAAATGCAGACACATCTCAAAAGGACAGTAATGCTTTTTTCGGTCTGCTACCCTTCGGATTTCTGATCGCAACAATTTATGATAATCAAAAATTTGCAATTCCATTAACACGCTTTTTATTTGAGTGCTCAAAATTCGAGACTGATAAGGTCTGATTTAGAAAGGTTGTTTGCAATGTTTTCAGCTGTAGAGGGATCGCAATATCAGTAAATTTCCCATGGTTTATTTTGCTGACAAGCGGAAAGAAAAGTATTGTTTACAAGTTAAAAAGATATTTGAAATTCCATTTCTACAGCTGTCAATTACGGGATGTTTCGCTAATACCTACCAACGAATCACTTCGATTGTGAGATTATCATTCCATTGAATGTTCCCGATATATATCCCTAGGTATTTATCAGTGCATTGCTGGGCTTCATAATTGATGTTCAATAGCTACATTGTTATCATCCGCTGAAATCAAGATGTTATTTAAGCTCTACATTCGGCATATCATGTGAAATTGCAGCCGTCAGGCAGAAATAACTCTTCCGGGTTTAGGCCAAAAATCGATAAAATGCAATCAATTCGTAGCGAAGCTGCAAGAAATTCTTAATCTTCAATTTATACTGTGCTGAGTGAAATAAGCCAGCCGTGAGCAAAACCGTGAAACGTGGATTACCGTGTGCATGTGCAAGATTAAGAATGAAAACCAAATCTACCGGTGGCAGTTTTAATATTAGTTGAATGAAATAAGTGGATGAAAGATTTGCTTGGCAAATAAAAATAGCTCAATAAATCACAATATAGATGACATTGTAAACAACACACTTGGTACTGTCGATATCCCGTATGAAATATGCCGAATTGATCCAAAATGCAATCTGTATTGTCCATTTTATCAGAACAATAGTCGTTTACTTTCATTTCACCTATTTTACTAACGTTTAAATTGGAACAAATTCAATTTGTCACTATCAGATCCTAAATCCCACAACCGGCAAATTCGGAAAACCACAACGTTATGTTTCTTCCGAGATTCAATTATTTTGTACATCACTCACTTCCTTCTCCACCACAATTTTCAACTCCAACCGTATGAAGATGCTTGCAATTGCAATTGCAGTCTGTTTCTCTGTCAGCAACGGTTTAGGAAATGGACTTAGCAGCTTTACCAACCTTCCACGTAGCATTCCTCCGCATACGCGGTGGATGCCATTTTTCGGGACGTTTGCCATCAGCTTGAATCTTACAAAGGAAATCCCCATGCAGCGAGCATTACAATGATTACAAAGCAACAACATCACCGGGTGGAACCTTTGGTCTTTTTCAGCACAATCTTTGACGTTTCAGTTTCAGTGTAGAATGACGCGCGTATCTTTGTGGACACCCAGCGAGGGCATAAACTTACGAAGCGTCCACCCGGCTATATCGGATGGCAGATTGGAACGTTTATTCGACTACGGACTGGCATGGCATCTTGATATCTTACGTGTACTTCCTTACCAGTTACCGGATACAGAACACCACCAGCTGTTTATTGGATTTTTGTCCAGCGATGAGCGGATGTTTAACGGGAATGTTTTCTTGAACTGAGAATTATGGAACCAAACCAACGTACAAAGTGTACCAACAATGAGACGAGCTGCGAAAGGATTACTGCTCGGAGGGAAAACGACTTTATTGCTGTCCTTTAACCTAGTTATGGTTGTAGAATTTTAAGTGAAGCGGAAAGCTTTAACCTGTTTTAAACAGCAATTCATGTTTTTGAGTTCGACAATGAAAAATCCATTTAGATAAATTTGATCATTTTACACAATGGCGCAATTTGCAATGTTTTCAAGAATGCGCCAAACGGAATACAAATAATGACATCCTTTCAATGTGAAACGATTGAGACTAATATTTAATTTTTGGTGAAAATAAAAAAAACTGCTGTGAGATTAAACAGTTACATCAAGATGTCAGTTGTCACAAAACTAGGTCGAACTGAAACTAATACAGCAAGAAGTAGCGGCTCTTCCGGACACAATAAAAATTTCTTGCTTGGTGATGACATTAACTCACCTCGTCCAACATAGTCTTCGTATAGCTATAGTGAAGTTTTTCATTCCACTTTTTTCATTTGACACAGATATTCTCGGAAAGGATTTATTGTGGCATTCGTGCCAAGTGAGTGGGTCCTTACCGGATGGAGGCTTTTGTTAATGCAGGTCCAGTCCAGTCTTCAACCGTCAACGCAATCCGTTTCAACAAATGATGAAGACTGATGATGATAGGATCCGAATTGACTGCGAGGTGATGGGTGATATGTACCTATCGATGGCGGGACAGCAGACGTTCCGGAAAGGCGTCGTGACACACGCGCTGAAATGTTAAGCCGTCTGCTAGTCTGTATAGTAAAGTGTTTCACTTCCTGCTGCTACTCCTTTATCCGGTTTGGCTAGCGGACGAAGCAAAATAGCCACCCTGGATGGGAAAACCTAATGGGTGTGGAAGCGTTTTTTTTCCTTGGTTTTATGTCGGAAAACTAGATAAAGGGCGAAACGCTTTATGCGTGCGAGGGTTATCTTTTGACGCTAAATTGAGTCTGCCATCAGCCAAGATTAGCAAAGTAAAGTAGTAAAGAGAGCAAGAAAAGCAAAAGTTTTGAAGAAGCTTCCGAAGCAATGTGCAACTTTGTTGGACTTAAATTTCATTGGAGCAGCAGAAGCATAACTTTGATGAAATTTTTTTTATGTAGCAAGAAAATGTTCAGAGAACAAGCTTTCACCTTTCAAGTGAAATAATTGTTATAATTACATTATATTATGCTAACTTATGTGACTTTGACTTTGGTGTCAGTTTGATAATTATAAAAAGTACAAGTGCGTTATTACCATGAAAATCGATAATGGAGCTGCACTTTAATGCAAAACGATCGTTAATATCCCCCTAGAATTTCTAACCCGGAAAACAACTAAAGTTTATGACTTCTCTCTGGCCCTACATGACACTCCTGTGGGCACATAGGACACAAACCGCAACCCAAGAGAATAAAAAACTTCAAAATTCCGACAAGTGGTGCTGACATTAAAATGAAAGCATTGCCACTAGATTATACGTACGATAAGGTTAGAATAACCTGCTACGTGTGTGGGACAAGCACGCACCAGATTTGGTCATCGCTTTGGGCATTTTGCCAAGATAACTGTTCAGGTGCAGTTCCGGAGGATAGGACCATTCTTGTGGAATACATCAAGTGTTAAATTTCATCTCAAAAGTGAAAACGTTGTGCGGTCAGTTGTAGCTGTAGGAAATTGGACTTGGCAGCAGCTTGCACATTGAACTTCCTGGAACATGATAGCAAAGTTTGGAGAAGTGGGAATAAACGAAATTAAAACCTTCATATGAAGATAACATATGAATTAAGTAAAACAGAATGACGACTTTACTTGATTCTTGTTGTAAAAATATGTATATCTATTTGTTCAACTTGTACTTTAAGGAATAAAAAAAAATAATTAAAAAATAGCTTTATTTTAAACGCAAATGACACTTTTCGCGTTATTGCCCCTTTTATGACTATTTAGACTACTGTGGTAATCATTTATTGCAACATACCGCATTTTGCACTGTTAATCTGACACTAGAGTGGCTTCTAGTTTGATCTACTAATGAGTTTGACTTCTTTTTCCTTCTTCCCCTCCTTTTTCACTTCATTTTCTTTGAGCGAAATCGTGTGCGAGATTCGACTGTGATAATCGTGTAAATCGGGGTAGTCTAAATAGGGGCAAATGTCGCAATATATGATTTGCTTTAATAAGCAAAGCATATTAGGTCAATAGGGAAGCTAGAACGGCTCTTTACTATGCAATAGCTGTTAGTTGTTAGTAAGTAGGTTATTACTTATGATATATTCTGATGAAATTTATCTTTTATAAAATAAAGCATAATCAGCAATGCTGCAGGGAAAGTTCGATATAACATACATTTATTAAGGCCGAACACGAAATTATTGCAACACAGTTTTACTATCAATTTTCGTGTGTTTATCGGTTCAAATTTACATAAATTGGAACAATTAGGTCATTGCAAATTATTTTTAAAGTTTTTGTTCCCCCGCCCTTCAAAATTGGCTCTCAAAATTGATAAAATCAATTATCTGTGGGCTTTACAGCCTAAAGAACTCGAAAAAAGAGTGTGATAACGCGCTAAAAGAGATAACCGCGATACAAACGCAATTTTAAAATTTAGGTTTTCTGGTTTGCAGTTCTACAAAATAACAGTTTTGTAGCATGGTTTTGATGAAAAACATTTAATATTGTAAATTTTTATATATTAAATTACTGAAATCCGTTCTGCACTGATCTTTTGGTGGTTTAGTTCAACAGTAAAAAACTAGGTACGATGTGAGGATTGTTTTTGTAAGTTGTAATATTTCTTATAAATAGATTCTGTAATAAGAATTCTAACGTATTTAAACGGAGAAGATTTACAAAAAGTGACATCGTTTGCATTATATATCGTTTAATATATTTTGCTAAAAATATTGACAATTATACATTAACTAGCTGACCCGACAAACTTCGTATTGCCACAAATTAACCTGTGTTGTACATAAATCATGAATCTCGGATGATCTTTGTCACTTCTCGAGTTTTGCAAGCCCCCCAGTGGGCGGCGCTTCCGACGCCGGTCACCGGCAACACTCGCGACCGGCTCGTCCTGAATGATCTAGTGTTACTATAGATAGTTTTTGTGGTCTTGTTATTGATTAATGTTTTATGGAAGAGTCTCGAATTTCTCGAGTTGGATTAGTTTTTGAGTTTCGCAAAAATTTCTGTTTTATTTGTATGAGAGTCCATATCCCCCTACCACAGGGGTGAGAGGTCTCTAACTATCATAAAATAAATTCAAGACTCAAAAATCTCCTACATGCTAAATTTGGTTCCATTTGCTTGATTAGTACTCAAATTATAAGGAAATTTGAATTTCATTTGTATGGGAGCCCACCCTCTTAAAAGGGAAAGGGGTCGTAATACACCACAGAAAAAAAATTCTGCCATCTAAAACTCTCACATGCCAAATTTGGTTCCATTTGCTTGATTAGTTCTAAAGTTATGAGCAAATTTGTATTTCGTTTGAATGGGAGCCCCCCCCCCTCCTAAAAAGGTAAGAAGTCCTAATTCATCATGGGAAAAATGGTTGCCTCCAAAAACACCCACATGCCAAATATGGTTCCATTTGCTTGATTAGTTCTCGAATTATGAGGAAATTTGTATTTCATTTGTGTAGAAGCCCCCCCTCTTGAAGTGTGGAATGATCCTAATTCACCGTAGAAAATATTTTTGCCTCCAAAAACCTCCACATGCCGAATTTGGTTCTATTTGCTTGATTAGTTCTCGAGTTATGGGGAAATTTGTATTTCATTTGTATTGGAGCCCCCCCTCCTAATGTGGGAAGAGGTCCTAATTCATCACAGAAAAAATTCTTGCCTCCAAAAACACCTACACGCCAAATTTGGTTCCATTTGCTGGATTAGTTCTCGAGTTATGAGGAAATTTGTATTTCGTTTGTATAGGACCCCCCCTCCTAAAGTGGGGAGGGGTCCCAATTCATCATTGAAAAAAAAATTGTCTCCAAAAACACACATAATTCACCGTAGAAAATTTTCTTGCCCTCGAAAACCTTCACATGCCAAAGTTGGTTCCATTTGCTTGATTAGTTCTCGAGTTATGAGGAAATTTGTATGGAAGCCCCCCCTCTTAAAGGGGAGAGGAGTTACAATTCCCCTTATAAAGAGGGAGGGGTCTCAATTTACCATAGAATAAATTCTTGTCACCGAAAACACCCACATGCCAAATTTGGTTCTATTTGCTTGATTAGTTCTCGAGTTATGAGGAAATTTGTATTTCATTTGTATAGGAGCCCCCCCTCCTAAAGTGGGGAGAGGTTCTTATTCATCATAGAAAACATTCTTGCCTCCAAAAACACCTACATGCCAAATTTGGTTCCATTTGCTGGATTAGCTCTCGAGTTATAAGGAAATTTGTATTTCGTTTGTATAGGAGCCCCCCCCCCTCTTAAAGTGGGGAGGGGTCCCAATTCATCATAGAAAAAAATTTTGTCTTCAAAAACACACACATGCCAAATTTGGTTCCATTTGCTTGATTAGTTCTCGAGTTATGAGGAAATTGGTATTTCATTTGTATAGGAGCCCCCCCTCTTAAAGTGAGGAGGGGTCCTAATTCAACATAGAAAATTTTCTTGCCCTCGAAAACCTTCACATGCCAAATTTGGTTCCATTTGCTTGATTAGTTCTCGAGTTATGAGGAAATTTGTATGGAAACCCCCCCTCTTAAAGGGGAGAGGAGTTATAATTCCCCTTGTAAAGAAGGGAGGGGTCTCAAATTACCCTAGAATAAATTCTTGTCACCGAAAACACCCACATGCCAAATTTGGTTCTATTTGCTTGATTAGTTCTCGAGTTATGCAGAAATTTGTGTTTCATTTGTATGGGAGCCCCCCCTCTTAGTGGGGGGAGGGGTCTCTAACCATCACTAAAACCTTTCCTGGCCCCAAAAACCTCTACATGCAAATTTTCACGCCGATTGGTTCAGTAGTTTTTGATTCTATAAGGAACACAGGACAGACAGACAGACAGACAGACAGACAGACAGACAGACAGACAGACAGACAGACAGACAGAAATCCTTCTTTATAGGTATAGATTATCGAGCTCGAAAAATGTTTTATAAATTATCGAAGTGGAGCTATCGACTGTTTATGATTCCCATCTGTATGTTTTCGACAGGACAGTCATACGGCAAAGACGGGTATAGAATAAATAAGTGTCGTTTTGCTTTGCCGTATGACTGTCCTACCGAAAACATAAAGTTTATAAATTATTTTATGTTATTTGTATTTTATGTTGACTTTATCCTGTTTCAAATCGAATATTTACAAAAATAAGGCTTATACAAATTTGAAAAAAAGTTTATGTCGCCCCCCCCCCCCCCTTCAGAAATTTCCGAAATGGGAAGGGGCAAAAAATAAAGTGTTATATTTTTATGTTGCATTCTTTAGTGAAAAGCAGATTTTTTACAGTTCAATGAGTTTACATCTATAAAATAACCAATATGTGCAAAGTAAAGCAATTATTCCCTTAGTATTGATCAACTTTCTTTCACCAACTAACTAGAATGGTTCCTGCTGCAAGTCACAGGCGACTATTTTGCGTTCGTTCGTTCCATTTTAATTAAACATGTTTTAAAAGAACCGAATTAGATTGAGGCAAAAATCAATCAAACAATATCTGAGTGAAATTCGCTACCGCTTTTGACGGAAAAATTCCGAATTGCAGTTGGATTATTTTTTCCCGTCACAGGTACTAGATAAGATAGAAACACGACAAATTAGACACTCCGGAATATCAGCTATTGGTGCTTGAGGAGCTCCAAATTGGTCGTTTTATTCAGTAAAGTATCCAAGTACGTACCCTAATTTTGGATGTTATTTATTATTATAACTTTACCAACAGGCAACAATGCCCTAATGGCTCTTAATACCTAATACAGCAAACATCGAAACTTTGAGACAAATTTAGAACGTAACACTTGCTTAGACAGATGAAAGTCAAACGCTGTTGAAACACGATTGAATGCACGTTGCAGACCAGTGATGGCGCCATTAGCACTGTAGTTGGTGTGACGAAAAGGCAGGTTAAGCAGAGGAATCCTTCGCAACACTCTTAATGGTGCATTCAGATTGATCTGGCGAAGAATGTCGGGGCAATCGATGTTGGAAGTCAGGATATCGGAAACTACCATGGCGCGCGCTGTTTCTCGGCGCAATTCGAGGGTGTCTAATCGGATGAGCTGGCAGCGATCCTCGTATCGTATATTCCTCGTGGGCTGTCCCCAAGGCAGCATTCGAAGCGCGTAGCGTAGGAATCGGCGCTGGATGCTTTCGATGCGTTGAATGGCATTGTTGTAGTGCGGAATCCATACAGCAGAGCAATATTCTAATGAAGACCGAACAAGCGACCCGTAAAGCGTTACTAAGCACTCGATACTGCGGAAGTCACGAGTCATTCGCATAATTAAGCCTAACTGCCTAGAGGCTTTGGCAACAATGAGCGATATATGCTGTTTGAAGGTTAATTTAACATCCAATAGCACACCGAGATCTTTTACATGGTCGACTCGTTGAACTGGAATTCCGTTGATATTATAGTCGAAACGTAACGGCTGATTTTTCCTCATAAACGTAATCATAGAGCACTTAACTGGGTTGAGCAGCATACGATTCACTTCGCACCAGTTAGCAAACATATCAAGTTGTTCTTGAAGAAATGGCGCGTCGGTAGTGCTATGGATCCTATTGAAAAGCTTCAAATCATCCGCAAAGGCGAGTCTTGGACATTTTATTGAGCAGATTATGTCGTTGAAATACAGAACGAACACTAGTGGACCCAGATGACTACCTTGCGCAATCCCGGAAGTAGCGGGGAACGAATCGGAGATCTCGTCACCAATTTTTACGCTCAGGGTTCGTCCAGTTAAGTAAGATTCTAGCCAGCTTAACAGATTGCCGCAAAAACCGTACCGATCCAATTTAGCGACTGCGATGCGATGATTAACTTTATCGAAGGCTGCGGACAGGTCTGTATATACCGCATCTGTTTGGGATCGTCCAATAAAGCTGTCCGTCACATAACTTGTAAAACACAGTAGATTCGTGGTGCAGGACCGTTTAGGGATAAAACCGTGTTGCTCGTCTGCAATGGCTTGTTGGCAATGCGAAAATATTGATTTAATGACGACCAGCTCGAATAGTTTTGACGCAGCACACAGTGCAGAAATTCCCCGGTAGTTGTCGACATTCGCTCGACCGCCCTTTTTGTGAACAGGGAACATAAATGCCTGTTTCCAAGCAACTGGAAATCTTCCAGTGGAAAGAGATAGGCGAAACAAATGAGTGAGAGGTTGGAGCAAGCCAGAGATGCACTTTTTAATCAGGGTTGCCGGAATTCCATCCGGACCTGGAGAACACGAATGCTTCGGTTTGGCGGCCAGAATCATGTGGTTATCGATGTCAATAGAAGCGAAGGAGTGTTCAAGACGAGGAACATGGTTTGCGGCGTCCGAGATTTGTGCAGAAGTAAGCACTTCGTTGCAAAACACGCTAGAGAATTTCGATGCAAACATACTGCATATAGCGGAATAGAAACGTAAAACACAGAGATATAGTTCTTTACCATGAATTGGATGCATGCAGAGAGGATGTCACTGAACGGTTCGAAACTTGAAATTTACGAAACGGTTTGGATCCTTAATATACAAAGGTGAACACGTTATTGTTAGAGAACAAGCATCAACAGAGGAATGAATGGCCTGATATTCATGACTGAAAGGTTGACCAAGAAATAAGCGGTTTCTAACGTGAATAGTTTAAGGGATTTGTTTTCTTAAAACATGTCGGTAGCACAGTATATGCGTTTCAAGTAGAAAGGTGGTAGGAAACTAAACTGCCATTTTCACACTAAGATCAAACTGGTTTATCTCTACCAGGATCCTTACTTTATATGTTTGGGTCGAAAAATATCGTAGTTTGGTTCGGTTTGTACTAAAATTTAAGTACTGTACAAAATATCTATATTAAATTTTTGATAATATGGAAAAATATACGCTGGTTTCTTCTCCTTTGTTTAGTTATTGAAGGTTTGATGTTATTATTTTTTTCTTGCCCCCCGCCTCCTTCAACAATATTTTGAGACCAGGACATAAACTATTTTCAAATTTGCATAAGCCTAATTATAAGCTACAATTATATGCAAGGGTACATAATATGAAAAGGGTCCATAACTGGTAGACGAACCCTGTAGTTGAAATCGATTACTGATTTGTCATGGCCAGAGCTGCTAGTATAGTTTAACGTTTGAAAATTGGCATTCGGTTGTAAACCAATTCAGTTTTTTAGAGCGGATAATTGAAAATAAGCTCTATAACTTTAGTTTTCTTAGCTAAAGTAAGTTCTACAATTCAAAGGACGGTGGGAATAAAAGGGTTTGCTTTCCTTCTTATGGAAGATACATAATAAAAACAAAGCAAACTTTTTCATTCACATTGTTCATATGGCCTAAAAGAACAATTTCTAGTTTACTCGTTCAACTTTGTACTTTAGCTTTAAAAATATACTGCAATTCAGTAAGGTTTCAGTGGGTTTCAAAATATCCGATAATGGATAATTAGTTGCTTTTTGTCCATTTTTTCGTATTGGAATACGCAAACAAAGTTTATGAATCCTACACTTTACAGATGCAAACCAGGGAGCTGACAGGCAGCCATGTTTTGCAGCTAACACCGAACATATTGTAAGTGTTTTAAAATGCCGTTCACGTTACTCTCTGTTATGTCCGATCTGATACTCCTGCCAGTACGGGTACCAAATAGTTGCTAATAGATCTATAGGCGGGCAATATGCGTGAGTGGCCCTGACCCGTCTATTGTCTGCCGCAAACTGATTCATAAGGTAGGTGTTAGGTCAGACAGAACCGAGTGACAAAAATTCTGACTTCGAGAAAAACGCATTCAAAGTTTGCTGGATTCGAAGTCATCCTCTAACTCTGGCTGTTTGCAACGTTTATGTAGTCTGATTAGAGTAAAATGTTGCTTAGAAAATTGTTGGTCGTTTGCTATCAATAACTAGTTTTTAAAATCTTGCAACTTGGTCCGGTCCGATTTAACACCGACCATATGATATCGCGACAAGCAATCGAGTTGAGCAGGCGAGTCGAGCAGTCGAATCAAGCAGTTTAATCGAGCAGTTAAGTCGAGTAGTCCAGTCGGTCAGTTGAATCGAGTAGTCTAGTCGAGCACCAGAGTTGCCATATTTTCTAAAAAATGTCTGCAACTGCTCGACTGCGAACTTCCGGCTACTCGAATTTTCTGGTTTAAAAACAATCTGCGAAAATCTGCTCACTTTTTTAGGAAGTCTGTGAAAGTTTAAAGAGCTTCGAACGAAAAACTGCACCAACGCAATAAAATTCCGGAATTTGCAAACAAATCTGCAAGTCTGGTATCCCTGTCGAGCACTTCAGTCGAGTGGTTTAGTCAAGCAGTCGGTTCAAGCGTTTAAGTCGAACAGTTAAGGCGAGCAGTTCATTCGAGCAGTTGAGTCGAGTAGTCCAATTGAACAGTTTATTCGAGCAGTTGAGTCGAGTAGTCCAGTTGAGCAATTGAATCGAGCAGTCGAGTAGAATAGTCCAGTCGAGCAGTTGAGTTAAGCAGTCCAGTCGTGCAATCAAATCGACCAGTCTAATCGACCAGTCCAGTCGAGCAGTCTAGTCAACCAGTTGAGCAATCGAGCAGTCGAGCAATCGACCAGTGAGGTGACTGAGAATACCTATTACTACTAAAGCATGACGTCCTGTCAGGGACCTGTTTTTAGTTACCATAAGCCTTTTATGATGTCCTGTCAGAGACCTGGTTTTCGGTACAGCGGTACCTGGTTTTCGGAGACATAATCCTCTTATTCTTATATAAATAGATGCATTAGTGTATGTTATTATTCAACCGGCGACAAACGCCATTACTCTTTAAGTAACAAAGTTGTTACTAAGAGAAGAATTTTGCATTATTCCTTTTAAAGTAACAGTTTCAAGTTTTGGGTGTAGGAAGTTGGTGACGAGCGACCCAAGAGCGAGTTGAATAGAGACAACAGCTTGAAACTGCCCGAGCCATTGCGACTTAATATTGACGACGAAGATCACCTGTTTATTATAAGTCATCCTACCGTCAAAGCTTAAGTTGTAGCTAATCTGGTGAAGGAATGATTGCAAAATTGCAATGAATAGGTCCTTTTAAGATCATATTCTATGGACTAAAAAGGATACTGAATTGCCCACAATGATTTTATTTCCCAGTGAATCCCAGTTGGCTTCGAGGTATGACGCTAGCCTAAAAAGCCAGTCATCGTATGTTCGAATCTCGACTGGGAGAGTCAATAGGTTTGTAGCAACTGGCCCTGCAATTGTACTGCACTCTAACAACTGGCTGCGAAGTCTGACGTATAAAAACAGAAGGTCAAGTTTCGATAACGGAATGTAGCATCTAGGCTTTGCTTTGCTCTGCTTTGATTTTTTTTATTGCCAGAAGGGCATTGGGTTAAAAGGCCACTGAGACAGTCTTAATGATCGTCTTTTGTGGTGGCGAATTTAAATTTCATCTCGTTCATAATCGGAATAGATATCAAATTGCGGGGTTCTTAATTGAACGGGGATCAAGCCTAAAGTTTTCTCTTTAGTGAGTTTGGAAGTGTCGCTTCAAAAAACTATTGGGCAACAACCAAGTTCCCCTCAACGCCTATAAATCCACGAATCACGCTAGGAAGCGGTTGTAGCTTCAGGATCCATCAAAGTCGAGCCGTTTCTGCCAGCAAACAATAGTCTTCCGGATCCGACATCTGGGTGTACGATATGGGGTACAGGCTTACGAGCATACCAAAATTCCAGCTTTCAGAATCCCAAGAATTCCTGCTTCATTTTAAAGTGTCCCGGTGTTTCCAACCGTTTAATTCTCATCCAAGAATTCTGGATCTATAAGCAGAGCATTCTGTACGAATTTTCTGCGGAATTCTTCAACACGCTTCCTATGCGAAGAACCCGAGAGATTCTGTGTGAAACTTTTTTGTTCGTCCGGGCAGTGAGACTATTTCTAAAATAATTCATCCGAAGATACAGTTCCCATTTCCAGCTCTGTGTCTGAACTGCAACTGAACTCTTCAGATCAGCTACTGATTTACTACCAGAACGTGCGTGACCTTCAAGCCAAAATCGATAATTTACTATTGCTGTGGCAAAGTTTGTCTACGATTTACAATTGGTTTAGTGGTCTAGTTTGGTTTAGTTTGGAATGATCCTGTAAACGGTTACCATAGCATCGACTAACAAAGCGCTTATGCTTTCACGACTTGTATCGAGTTTCTAACCCTTTTCCGTTTCCACGGCTTGACACAAATTAACCCTGTGTTAAACACGAATAATCACTTGCTCGATCTGATATTTGTGTTAATAGTATTGTCGAACAACTTTACTCGATGTTAGATTCAGTTTGCCGGGGCTTAGGTGTTTCAGCTACGTTATAGGCCTCCAGGAAACCAGTTTTGATTCCTCCGGTCATCTGTCAAAATATTAGTAAAGCTAGCAACATGTCAAATTATTATAATTTATTATTTCAATTATTGGTACCTAATTTGATAAAGTTTTCTTTTCGGTGCGTGTCCTGCATAAAAGAAGCATCAATCGTGCATACCAATCAGATAACAGTAATTATGATTGTATTCATTGTAGTTTTATCTACATTCAGCGCATTTATTGTAAATAGGAAAACATTTCAAGAGCTATCTTATTGCCACAACCCATGACCACACCAAAGTCATCAAACCATTTGTTTAAATTATCTCCACCCGACTTGACTTCGGTTCTGAATTCGAGCAAAAGACCAGTAAAACGGTAATCAACTGGTATAAGGTGGCGAAAAAACACGTAAATTTATTTATTTGTTGATAAACATTGGACTCGCCGCTCCTTTTTTCTAGATAGCGGTAAACCTACAAAAAAATTCCACCGTAAATCGCATTATAAAGTCTGCTCCGCCACTGGCTTGCAGCTGTAATTGAGCTACCAGAGCTGTTTTCTTTTACTGGTTATTTTTTGTATAAATTGCTCACCTTATCATGGAAACAGCTACCGGCGTAGAAAAGCTTGCATAAATTCACCCAGCAATGCGAACATGTCTTTTCCCTAATAGGTACAAGCTAAAATTGCGGAACGACTGTCAAAAATTTAGCTGTTTCCCACACAGCAACAGTAATCCCTACCTGGACTAACAGTAAAATAATGAAACGCACAAAAATCTACCTACTGCTGGAAAGTAAATTGGAGTCAAAGGTAAATATTACCCCCGCGTTGTGTAAGCAAAGCAGAAATAAACCTCGATCATTGCTTATGCTAGTCAGCTGTGAAACTGTGTGCCTCTTGGCATTCGGGTATTTTGATGTTTGTTCAGTCGGCAACATTTAACTGGTTCGGAACTGGTGAATGAAGACATCAATCATGCACCGATGGTTGGCGATTTTCATGTGAACGCATGGTTCTTTACTGTAAACATATCACACGAGAAAGGGGCCGCCTCAGTTGAGTTAAGTTAAGCAAGCGTGCCGAATTTAATGAAATTGAATTCTCATCTAGCATATTGACTCGTTTTAATTCGGTGGAAGTCCCTTATTAAATTCGGTAATTACTTAACTACGGGCTGAATAATTTATTTCATACCGACCATTAATTCGTCGATCAACATCAGACCTTAATTGTTTACATGCATTAGAGTGTATTAACTTTCATTCACCGCTAAACAACGTTCCCGCGGGTTGGCGGCCAGCTGTGCATTGTTACCCATTTGTTTGGGTGTGAAATTAAATTCCGGTGCCCAGCTGGCCGTAATTATGTTGTTGCGTGATTTCAATGCGTTACGAGCCGCGACGACGACGATGACGACGACTCGGCGGTATCTGGTGTCGCCTATCTAAACACGCGTGCCAGGCAGATGCTAATGTGAGAGAATTGGATGCTCGTGCTATCGTTGTGCACTAATCGGTTTAGCGTTGAAAATTGAAAACTGGAAGCCCCTAACGATAGGTAGTTAGTTGGGTTCATGTTGGGATAGAGATTATGAACGATGTTTACCTTGGGGATGGAAGATAATTTTCATCCGAATTTCGGGAATTTGTAATGGGATGGAACATGCCACTAGCTTTGCACAGTACTGAAAATACCTGTTTTAGGAAACTCAAAAATCTTGAAACAAGCATCATACAACAACCAGGAAAAGCATCAGTTGAAAAAAAATAATTACAAAATTTTCTAGTTTGGTGAAAAAAACAATGAAAATATGATAAACTATGTTGTAGCTTTACCTCTCCTTTTTTGCGTTTTCCGTAGACCATCAAGAGTATTGGAACAGAATAGAAATACAGCTTAATGCTGATTCATGGCAAAACTAAGGCGCAACTTCAAATTTCATTAAAAAAACTTGCTCAAAAGCAGTATAAAATTGATAAGGAAATAATAGAAAGAACATTCATACCAATCTGTTCATAAGTTAATACAACATTTGCCTGCATTCGATTGTGGATTTACAGATTTCACAACAGATGTTTTGTACAAGTATTAAAAACAGCAATTTATCTCAAATGCACAATTTATCATTCCTTAACCAGCTTACGACTTTCTGAAAATGGTTCAAAAGGGAAGCAAAACGCAAGACACACTAATTATAATATTAAAACTTCCAATTCAATTTACCCATTATAAATTCCCTCCGCCCTCTAGTCAAAGTTCGAAGAAATCATAAACTCGAAAATCAGAAACAGAACGCTCGGAACGGAACAATCATCAGTCTAATTATGATGCATTTAATTGAGCTGATTTATTTATCGAGTGCCATTATTCGACTAATGATGACTGAGGCTAAACACTGAACAGGCATAACAGTAGCACCACGTCGCACCGTCGTCGTAGGTCGTCTGGTCGGTTTTCTTTATCACCGCCCTTCTCTCTCAATAAGCGCGCACTGTTAATTATCTGGGTGAAAAATTCCACACTTACCACCACCACCCTTCAAGGAAAGCTTGCTGGGAAGAATTTGCTCTTTGCAAAAGTTCAATTAGGAAAGTTTTTCCGCTTATTTTCATCTCACGCGTTCCTCTGGCGTTGATGTTCGGGATGGTGGTGGTAGGATAAGCGAAGAATGAGCCACAGTGGAACTTCGATAAATTAATGCTGATCTTATTCAGAGATTTGAAACTAATCAACGACTATCGCGCCCAGAAAGATTGCTTTTTTCGTGTTACCAATGTTGGTACACTTACAATATACAACGGTAATGTTTTCCCAATCAGTAGTCATGTTAGCGGTTTCTTTGAGAAAATTTTTCTCTTGGACCCACGTGAACAAAAGTTTCGTTCTAAAATAAGTTTAATCACGTTTACGTTGGTGTTCATATCAGTTGCCTGCAAGTCGATGCATAGGTTAAATAACCACAATGAGAATAAGCAACCTGAAATGAATTTTTCATTTTTCGCATTTTTACATTTTTCGCATCAGACGCTTCCTCCTTTTCCAAAATAGTTTACGTCATGACCGCGTATACAGTGTGACACATATATATTTGAGCAAAAATCATTTTATGCATGCAACGGTATATACAATCAATACAATCAAATTAATACCATGTGTGTGTGTGCGTGTATGTGTGTCATCATGACTTAAGTCTTACTTGACGTAGCTTTATTTTCGTGTTGTGTCTCATTCGGTTTACACGTACCAATGTTCGAGATACGGTCGTTGATAATAAATAATCTTCGAAACGGTTGCATGCAGCACAATTTTTAGTGACCTCAAACATCTCGGCATAGAAAGAGGAATTGCATACTATACAGTAAAAAGATTTGTCGTGGCGGGATCTGTTGAAAACCGTAAAAAACCTGGAAGAAAGTGAAGCATTAGAACTAGGTAAGAAATCATGTTAAGTCGGGGAGAATTTGTCGTTTGTTTTGGTTCACTTCCCAAGCACAGATATCAAATTGGTCTAGGTTCAATCGTCACAAAAAATCTTCGACCTGTTGGGACGAGGAAATTATTTCATTTTTTTAAATACGTTAAAACTATGAATGCATCTTTTCGAACCAATCACTAAGTAAGGATTTCCATTTAGACAATGCTTTAGTATTTTAATTTTTCAATTGTACGTACTTTATAATCAATAGTTTTCTTTATTGGGGTTGATACGTAGCAGATTTTCCAATCGTTCGACGCAAAAATATTGAAAATCGATCAGGAAACCGCTAAACGCTCAAAAAATTTCATTCTTTCGTGACGCCCGCATTTTTCAAGTTTTTGGAATAACACCACAGAACAGAAGTGGAAGTTCGAACAATCGTTCGAGCAAAACCTGGCATCTACGCTCTGGTCTAAAACTCTACCAATAAGTAAGAACTTTGACTACTTTTTGTTTTGAGTGCACTTGTCATTCAAAATCTCGTCTAAACGAAATTCCTCAACTCGTCTAAATATTTCAGCTTTACTTCGCACATAGGAGTATTTGATGCAAAATGTTGGCCATAAGTCCAAAATGGAAAATGCATGATTTTATCAAAATATCGTATCTATTATCACAATAGGGCCTACTAGTCACGTTAGTATTGTTCTATGCAGGATTGATTGATATTTTTTTCACAGAGTATGCTGTTATTTTGGATAGCACTTTTCAAGAAGCATCCTATCGCTCAGTGGTATATAAACCTGAAAATCTGAATGAAATATTATTTGTTTAACATAAGTGAGCATTTACTCCGTAAAGAATATTTTTCAATAATTTTATCCAGCTTTTTACGAGCCGTATTGGTGAACTGTATAATCTGTGTTAGTGTGTTTGTAATATTTGGACAGTATTTTTGACATTTCGTAATTATATCTCACGTTTTCTTTGCGCACGTTCACGTTAAAACTAACGGAACGTGCGGAAAGAAAACGTGCCATGTATTTAGGAAATGTCAAAAATGCTATCCAAATATTAAGAACGCCGTCCGCCATTATGGCATGTAAAAAGCTGGATATGCATTTATATATATATCAGCTTCTTCGAGCCATATTGGCGACTGTCATTCGACTCAGTTCGGCAAGAACAAAATATATTTGTCATTATGTTTACGTATATATGTAAGCACGCATGTACATATGCATATACAAGCATAGGCGTCACATACACAAACCAATTTTATGTCACATACACAAACCAATTTAGATTCAATGGTTTCGACCGCAATAAATTTTATGGAAAGCTCTGAGGTAACAAGTTTATTTATTGTTGGATAGAACTAAGTGTAAATTCGAACAACTATCTGAACAACCTTAAGCGAAACTGAAATAAACTGTTTCTAACCGAATAAGTCAACAAGAATAACATCACAGAACAGAAGTAGAAGTCCGAACGATTCGGCGATCAAAACTGGTAACAAATAGGGTTTTTGTTTTTTAACCTGGGCTTATTCCAACCGACCACTAAATAAACAATCGTTTTCGGGTTGTCAGTGTATTGCTTATTTCGAGGTTCAAACTGTGAAAAAACTCAGTGTGAACCCGTCGTCTAAAAAGTGCAACCCAGAGCGAAACTAAATTCAACCTGAGTGAAAAAACAAACGTTTTGACAGCCGTTCGATTGGAACTAGAGCGAACTTAGATTGGACCTAAGCAAAAACAAAAACGGTAAAAGTCTTTTTTGTTTTTATTTTTCTTTGGGAATGTTTTCGTATAGAAGCGAATAACAGCAATATAAGCAGAACGCTCGCTGCCAATCGCTTAGCAGCTTTCACATGCTTTTGTGTGCATTCGTATACGTTCGTGAGTTTTCGTGGAAAAAAGTGACTCGCTACCGCCAGGTTCGCTAATATCTGTAGAAATCTGTAGCATGTACGTATTTGGATTTCTACTTCCACTTCTGTTCTGTGATAACATATTAAAGTAAACTTATAGTTGTGCGGTACATTCATATTGTACCGGGATGATGAATTTAAACAATCTAAATATACATTGTACGCGGTCGGTATCATAAATACAATTGTCCTAGCATTATCAAAACATCAGCACTTAGTCCAGCTTTGAACCCGTTTGAACATCTCTTGAGGTCATTTCAAAACTAAAATAAGAAATTATTTGATTTTTAGTCAAAATCACTTAAATCGAAGTCTTGTAAAAAATGGCCAGCAATCCACACAGGAATATTTGGAAATACGTTAATTTTATCCCAAACAGATTGGAACAGGTTTTCAAGAATGTAGATGGTCCTACAAAATAGCAATTAAGCGAGAAAAAATATTTATTTCAACTAGTAGTTAACTATCTAAATACTTTTTAACTGCATTTTTGGGAAATTTAAACTATATGGATTGTTGTTATGCATCTAAATATGTTTCAGGTAAACATTGTTTAAAAAATGCGTTGCCATTCTTTGCAAAAATACTGAACAATATTATCAATTTGTGCTGCTGTCCGAATACTTTTTTGGCTGATTGTTACGTGTTAGAGTGCAAATCGCGAAAGCGAATTTCTCAAAACTGTGTTTTTAAAGTCGATGAGCATGATTTCTAGAAAAAACCTACACCGATCCACTTGAAGCTTTTAAACAAGTTACATTTATATTTTTTTTTTTTTGAAACGATGGTTCTACAATTGATGAAGGGACGGTAGGGGAAAGAAATGAAAATTTTTGGTGAAGGAGGGGGAAGAGCGGAAAGGAAAGGGGGGGGGGGTATTGGTAGCTATGCTTGACAAGTAGTCATTTTGACTCCTACCTTTTGTCCAATGCTGGAAGGTGCATGAGTCGAACCAAGCTGTAATCTGACATTATAACCGGATTCGAACCCACAACACCCTCCAGGGCATGTGGTTCGCTGGTACTTGTACCTTTGAACCATAGAGGCGCTGGACCTGGAGGAAGAGGCACATTATGTGTCGATAACCCAACCAAACACGTCGCTATCTTGATAAGTGGATTTTGCATTCTCCTTTTGTCCAGCGCCTCTATGGTTCAAAGGTACAAGTACCAGCGAACCACATGCCCTGGAGGGTGTTGTGGGTTCGAATCCGGTTATAATGTCAGATTACAGCTTGGTTCGACTCATGCACCTTCCAGCATTGGACAAAAGGTAGGAGTCAAAATGACTACTTGTCAAGCATAGCTACCAATACCCCCCCCCCCCTTTCCTTTCCGCTCTTCCCCCTCCTTCACCAAAAATTTTCATTTCTTTCCCCTACCGTCCCTTCATCAATTGTAGAACCATCGTTTCAAAAAAATATTAATATATGTATGACCTCATTCCAAGGTCAAGACTAAAATCTTGAGATTAGTCAAGTTACATTTTCGATTTGTTGATTTAATACAAGTTTTCTGGAAATATTTTCTAGAGATTAATGGAAGAGTAAAATTATTTTTCTTTCTTTTTGGTCTGTTACCGTAACATGTATACAAATTTCCACTTTAATCAGTTAAAAGGTTTAGTCCTCTCAACTGTGTATAGTATAACCTCTTAACCTTCCTAATGCATTACAAAAAAAGATTTGAGATTGCTTTCATTCTCATTTTAATTCGAATTTCGTTTTGTATTTTGAAATAATTCATTGCCGCAAGCATCAATTGATGTACCGCAAACTTCGAATCACATCAACTTGATGAAATAAGACTAATAGAAGTAATGGAGATATTTTGGACCAACATGGCCACTTCACCGGAAAAACATCTGGTACCTGATTCGCGACACATTGTTTAAATTTTAGGATAATTCATCTTACGGCACATCAAATCACATCATCTTGATAAAATGAGACTATTGAAAGTATAATAAAGACATTTTGAAAGCAAATGATCACATCACTATCGGATCCGGAACATCCGGTACCTGGTTCAGGGGAATTCTTTGGCTTTTGGGATAATGCATCATGAGGCACATCAAATCATATCGCTTTGATCAAAAGACATTGATGGAAGTGCAATGGAGACATTTTGGAACCAAATAGCCACTTCAGTAACCGGGTTTGGGTTCAATTGATGATTTTAGAGTATATAAGCTATTTAAGTTATAATGAACCGGTTAACGGGGTAGTTCTGGTTATATTGGGGCGTTTTGAAACAAAATCGCATGGCACTGAAAACTTAGAAGTTTTAGTTTTAGAAGCAACCATTACCATTGGAATAAAAACCATCTTATGTGTTGAAGGCATATCGTGTATCATAGCTTCTAAGGTATATCACACTTTTGTCCCGAATAACCCCATATGTGCTGAATCATAATCCACCCAGTTAGCTTCGGGATAAGATGCTAACCTAACAAGCAAGCCGTCGTATATTCGAATTACGGCTGGGAGGTGCTGCTATAGAGTCAGTAGGATCGTTGCACTAACCCCGTAATTATCCTGTACTCTAATAACCGCCTGCGAAGTCTGTCTGTCTGCCCAAGTATCGGGTAGTTCCATTAGTGTTATTTTGCTAAGCCGATGTGATTTGATGTGCCGCAAAATGAATTATCTCAAAATACAAAAATTTCCCCGGAGACAGGTGGTTGATGTTCCGGAGCCGACGCTGAAGCAGCCATTAGTCAACAAAATACTCCGAAATTTACCTTGGGTGTCAGTTTTGGGTCATACCTTTCAAGCGAGGCAAAGAAAACGAAGTTCGGATTGAAAATGGATGAAAAAGAGCAAGCTCAAAATTTGGGTCCTTTTTGATGATGGTTTCGTTTAGATGGACCGATAATACAAATTAATTGGGGAATCAAACGACATGCATTGTACAACGGGAGCAAATCATTTGAATTTATAAGAAGCAATAAATTGAAATAACTTACAGAAGACAACTATACAAAAACTTTTTAAATTAGGAATATCGTAAAAAAAAGAATTCATAACTACATATTTCATCACTTTACCCACTGTCCAGGCAGATTAGACGAGACACAGGGGGATTAAAATACCCAACTTTTGTTTTTGTTTTGGTTTGACTGAGCGAACTGACAGATTCAGTTGGTTCGACTAGTTGAATTTCATAACGGAGACAACAGCTAATAATAGTAAAATTGTAATAAAAATACAGTAATTGCTTCCTGTTTAATACTTCCAACCAGCAAGTGGGAGCAAAACCAAAACTGATAAATGCTATACGGACAATATGTAGAATTTGACAGCCTCACCAGTCCCTAGTAACGAGACTGGAGCATTTAGACGAGTTGGCAAGGATGCCAGAAAGAAAAGTGTTATGAATTTGTTATGGCTTGTGATCTTAAACAAATCTTATATTGCAAATTGCATCAAAAACGTGAAATGCAAGAAACTTGCAGACATATTACAAGTAAAATCCCCGCAACGAGCTGTCAATTACATATGCCAATTTATTGGGATTGACACTCGCAATAGTTGACATAAATATTTGACAACTCGCCACTGGAATTTTACTTGCAAACTGTTTAAAATATTTTTGCATCTCGCATTTTTAATGCAATTTGCAATATAAGAATTGTTGATGTGCTACTGTATTGGTGGTTTGTATGCATCGGGAAATACTTTGCAACGAAAAAAAACCAGATGCAAACAAATCGCGTATACGTATACGCGGCGATGTGTGCGTAATATTCTTGTCGGCAATCTCTATGCTAAACTTCCAACGATATGCGTAACCAGTGTAACGTATAAAACAGGAGTAAAATCAAAAGTCGCGTAGGTATAGATTTTGATTTTTATTATTGTTCACCTGGCAACTTTGATGTTTTCGAACAAAATAGGTGAAGCCAACACATCTGGATCACTGGATCACTTTTATGCTAGTGTGCGTGTAAAAGAACGATTAATACGATATTTCCGCAGCAGCAAACTTAACTTTTGTAGCGGCATCATCTTAGTTAGACGAATGTAAATTATTGTTGCAAATGCACTGTTTTTGAGATTCCTAGAAAATTCTTCACTTCTATATAACTAAATTGATACATGCATGATTGAGTTTTTGTTGGTTTGGTCGCGTGAGCATAAAGATTATTAACACCTTTTTGCCATTTCCGTACAGGAATTCCATAGAATTGTTCTGGCAACTTTGCTTTGGCTCAGCTAGTCTAAAGTTGGAAAACAGTATATAGTAAATTTTCCGTGTAAAAAGCCACTTTCCACCGCCAGGTTCGCTAGTATCTGTAAAAGGTTAGAGTAACGAGTTTTGATTTTAACTTCCACTTCTGTTCTGTGATAACACCCTATCCCAAACCTTGCCGTAAGACGTAGTGCTGCGTCAAAAGTTCGCAACCAATCCTATCTTTGGCCTGATTGCATCCACATACTGCAAGAATTTATCCAAAACTAATCACGGTGTTCAAAATACCGTTATTAAAAAATGAAATAGGCCATTTAAACGGAAAATGCCAGTTGGTTTGTATTGTCATCCTACACCTCTGAACCAATTTTAAAAAAAATCGATCGATGAATTTTTGAGTTACGCCCTTTTCAAATTTTAAAGGGCAGATTGCTTATATAAAGTAAATAAAAATCTTCAATGACACTTCCAAAATGAACGTAAATCACAGCCGGTATTGATTTTTATTTACTTTATACAGGTATACCTCGATAGTACGTACACCCGCGCATCGTTTAGCGTACGTACTATCGAAACGTACGTAATATCGAATCACAATTTTTAATGTAAAGTATTATTTTTATTATCCCAAGTAGCACTTGTAACTAATCATAAAAATAAAAAAATACAAAAAGGTTGCACAGCAGTTACATTTAGGATACTTGTAACGAGTTAGGTTACATAAAATTAAAAATAGTTACTTTTTAGTTTTCTAGTGACAAAAATCTCAAAAAGTTACCAGGTAGTTACCAAATGACCAAATTGAAACCTTTTTTTCGAACTGTCAACAACTTGGTCGTCGCAAAACAGTCAGCTTTCAGTTACGAGTTACCAAATAGTTATCAAGTGACACAAATGAAACCTTTTTCCAAACTGTCATCAACTTGCTGGTCGCAAAACAGTTAATTTTCCGTTACGAGCAGTTACGAAGTCAAAAAAAGTCGGCTAGTAACATTTTCGCAACAATTTGTTCACTGTTCCTTGTAAACACAACGGATTAAGGAAAAACTAGACCTGAAGAATATTGCTAATGGTAAAGATAAACAATTGGTACACGGGTTGTGAAATGGTCTTGTAAATGCGTTTATTTACTTAATTGATGGTACTTGGAATCTTCTCCGCCCAGACATTGGTATTAAGTAAACAAATGATGATTATTCTCAAACGTCAAAACGATCAAGTTACATCGAAACGAAACCGGCAATGAAAATAGGTTACAGTGTAACTTAGAAATGACGACATAAGAAATAAGTGACTACAACAGATTTTATATTGGTTACCGTATAACCGATACCGTAACCAGGTCGAAGGCTAAGGTTACGTACAACTAGAATGTAACTGAAATGTAACCTTCTATGATTAACACTGGTGGTAACTGTTTTATTCAAACTGAAACTATTCTTTGATATTAAATTAACACTTTCTTTTCACAACAATCACTAAAAAATACCTTTTCCCGATATCAACAATGTGAACAATGAACAATGGCTGCTTAAAATCATTTCATGCAATATGCCGAAAACGATACAAAACTTCAAGGACGATGGTGTAGTAGTTAGAACCAAAGGCAAAATGGCTATGAATTTTACTGTGATAGAAGTGATAGCGAAAACAACTTGATTTTTAATGGTTTCTAGGTGAATGCTCCACTAATTCATTATTGCTAAGAATAAATTTAAAAAATCAAAAAATTAAAATTAAAATTTTTATATTTGACTAGCTGACCCGACAAACTTCGTATTGCCACAAATTAACCTGTGTTGTACATAAATCATGAATCTCGGATGATCTTTATCACTTCTCGAGTTTTGCAAGTCCCCCAGTGGGCGGCGCTTCCGACGGCGGGTCACCGGCAACACTCGCGACCGGCTCGTCCTGAATGATCTAGTGTTACTATAGATAGTTTTTGTGGTCTTGTTATTGATTAATGTTTTATGGAAGAGTCTCGAATTTCTCGAGTTGGATTAGTTTTTGAGTTTCGCCAAAATTTCTGTTTTATTTGTATGAGAGTCCATATCCCCCTACCACAGGGGTGAGAGGTCTCTAACTATCATAAAATAAATTCAAGACTCAAAAATCTCCTACATGCTAAATTTGGTTCCATTTGCTTGATTAGTACTCAAATTATAAGGAAATTTGTATTTCATTTGTATGGAAGCCCACCCTCTTAAAAGGGAAAGGGGTCGTAATACACCACAGAAAAAAAATTCTGCCATCTAAAACTCTCACATGCCAAATTTGGTTCCATTTACTTGATTAGTTCTAAAGTTATGAGCAAATTTGTATTTCGTTTGAATGGGAGCCCCCCCCTCCTAAAAAGGTAAGAAGTCCTAATTCATCATGGGAAAAATGGTTGCCTCCAAAAACACCCACATGCCAAATGTTGTTCTATTTGCTTGATTAGTTCTCGAGTTAGGAGGAAATTTGTATTTCATTTGTACAGGAGCCCCCCCTCTTAGAGTGGGGAGGGGTCCTAATTCACCGTAGAAAATTTTCTTGCCCTCGAAAACCTTCACATGCCAAAGTTGGTTCCATTTGCTTGATTAGTTCTCGAGTTATGAGGAAATTTGTATGGCAGCCCCCCCTCTTAAAGGGGAGAGGAGTTACAATTCCTCTTATAAAGAGGGAGGGGTCTCAATTTACCATAGAATAAATTCTTGTCACCGAAAACACCCACATGCCAAATTTGGTTCTATTTGCTTGATTAGTTCTCGAGTTATGAGGAAATTTGTATTTCATTTGTATAGGAGCCCCCCCTCCTAAAGTGGGGAGAGGTTCTTATTCATCATAGAAAACATTCTTGCCTCCAAAAACACCTACATGCCAAATTTGGTTCCATTTGCTGGATTAGCTCTCGAGTTATAAGGAAATTTGTATTTCGTTTGTATAGGAGCCCCCCCCCTCTTAAAGTGGGGAGGGGTCCCAATTCATCATAGAAAAAAATTTTGTCTTCAAAAACACACACATGCCAAATTTGGTTCCATTTGCTTGATTAGTTCTCGAGTTATGAGGAAATTGGTATTTCATTTGTACAGGAGCCCCCCCTCTTAAAGTGAGGAGGGGTCCTAATTCAACATAGAAAATTTTCTTGCCCTCGAAAACCTTCACATGCCAAATTTGGTTCCATTTGCTTGATTAGTTCTCGAGTTATGAGGAAATTGGTATGGAAACCCCCCCTCTTAAAGGGGAGAGGAGTTATAATTCCCCTTATAAAGAGGGGAGGGGTCTCAAATTACCCTAGAATAAATTCTTGTCACCGAAAACACCCACATGCCAAATTTGGTTCTATTTGCTTAATTAGTTCTCGAATTATGCAGAAATTTGTGTTTCATTTGTATGGGAGCCCCCGCTCTTAGTGGGGGAAGGGGTCTCTAACCATCACTAAAACCTTTCCTGGCCCTAAAAACCTCTACATGCAAATTTTCACGCCGATTGGTTCAGTAGTTTTTGATTCTATAAGGAACACAAAACAGACAGACAGACAGACAGACAGACAGACAGACAGACAGACAGACAGACAGACAGACAGACAGACAGACAGAAATCCTTCTTTATAGGTATAGATTTACAAAACATCAATTTTTCAAAGAAGTAAGTAACGAAAAGCTATATTAAATAAGAGCGCGTGAATTTTTCAAAGCTAGAATCATGCATTTCACCATAAATTTGAAACTGCATTAAAATTTGTGTTGAAATAATAATTTATACACTCTTCTATATTCAACAGTTAAATTTACTGCTTGACGTTGACAGCCATAGATTGAAATAATAAACCTGCTACATTTTCGCTATGCAATAAAAGTTACAAGATAACTAATTTGCCACCAATTGAAAGTCAATTTACAGTTTATGTGTAACTTCAATAGTAACCATTTTGTAACTATACATGTTACATATTGGTTATTGAGTAACTGTTAATGCAACCAGATTTAGTTACATAAGTTGCGCTATTTCGGTTACACAACTGTTATATTTTAGGTTACTGTAACCGAAGTTTTACATTTAAATTTGTCGCATATCAGCCGCTGCGACTCAATTGTGACAACGTGTGCTACTTGGGATGCTAAATATTGACTAAAATTTCCAAATTTCAATATATTATGAAATAAATAATTTTTTTGGGAGCGTGTAAGGCGCCATACATTTTTGCGTTGGTAAGTGGAAATGCTTATCAACTTAGGGACCAATTGCTTCAAGAAATGGTTAATTGGCTTCACTGTTCCTGGTTTTTGCTGTCAGGTATTGTGACCAGTTAGCAATGTATGATTATCTACGCCTTCATTAAAATTGCCAAGAATTTGAAATGGACTCGCAATGGTCAATGTTCCTAATTTAATTCTAATGATTATTGAAGCAAATTTTTATTCTCAGTTTTCGTTAATAGTTTTTGAGGTGTTCAAGTTCGGAATATTTTGTTGCAAGGGATCAGAATCGCTTGCTTTCGTGTCTCGTTCGTTGCAAAACTTTGACAACAAAATTTTTTCGGAGCCGTGACAATTACCCAGTTTTAAATTCGAGCCAGTATATTTTCGACTTTGGAATAGTAGTTTGCATTGTAATTTGCAATAATATTTGACTCAGGTGAAGGGCCGAGGTCGTAGAGCAGCAAATTTTTATATGTAACGGTTTGTAAACGAATTAGAACGCGTGATTTTGATGACCACCTCGATGTCGCTATCTTAATTTTGCGAGAAACCTCACCCTCATCTAACAAGACGGACGCAATATTATTTGCCCACACAATGGATTCGCGCGGGACTAGTTTATGTTTTGCTTACGGAAATCAATGTCCAAGGCATAATATTCATATCATCGAAACGAATTCAGGCCCAAATACGTCGCAAACGCTTTCTAAACGACTGTTTATTTGCAATGGTGATCGCGAAAAGTTGAGATGAAATGTAATCGCTGACGCGTTGTTTCGTTAGATCAATTATCTCTCAAATTGACAATTGGGTATTTTAATTTTCCCAAAAAAGTGGATTTTTCTATCTTATTTGATAACCCGTCGTTTCCTGAATCTAGCAGTTCTTTTTTTATTTCAATTAAGGCAATATTCGATGAAAAAATTAATAAAAATCAAAACTAGAATGATTTGCTGTTTGACAGATATCAACCAAGCCGATTGATTGACTTGATGTCAGAAGTTCTCTCCCTCTCTTCTATCTCTCTGATAGAGCTCTTCATTTTAACCGAGCTTTTAAAGCTCTCATTTGAAACCTGTATCGTTCGATGACCATAGTGTATCTATTCACTGTGTTGTCTAAGGCGAGCTAAAAAGAAAAGTGGTTTACTTATAAGCTATCGTCTTATTCCAAAATTTGTTTTCAAATATAAAAAAAATGTTTTTTCATTACCTCTATTGGTCAAATTCGGAAAAGTCTTCATGTAGCGATTAAATGGCATCATATCTTGTCAGAATATGCGGAAATGTATATAACACTAAAATACCCAATTTACATATTTTAATCGAATAAATCTAAGTAAAGGTTTGGTACATAGTTGTTAATATAAGCTGAAATGTTCGAAACTCGGCTAGGCGGTGCTGCTAGATAGAGTCAGTAGGATTATTGCACTAGCCCCGTTACTGTCCTGTACTTTAACAGCCGGCTGCGAAATCTGTCGATAAAGAAGGGTCAAATCTTAGAAAAATGTTTAAGCTCAAGGCTATGCTTTATGGGACAGACGTGCTTTTATTTAGCAACTTGCGCTTGTAAATAAAAGCTTAACTGACCAATCTTCGAAATTTTGAAAAAAAAATGCATTTGTGTTTAACTTTACAACAAAGTTAATATGGATAGTTTAATTACTAGCGCAACGTGATTTTTCCTCCAGGAAAGTAAAATAATTCTCGTATAATGACGCACAACATATATTTATAAATTAGTCAGTTGCTAACAGTCTCATTTTTCCACACTTCACTTTTGTCCATATGGGACAGTTACGCTTTTATGGGTAGTAATCATATTACACGTACTTGACGAACACCAGTATCTGCAAACAAACGAATATTACATTGCCTGCTGTTGCCCCCATCGCAGTTGGAAAGATTGTGAATCACAGAAAAGGTTAATTCCCTGAGCAAAAATCTGCAAAATCAGAATGCTAAAAAATAACTGTTATTTAGAACGTATATTTGATTAATTTACTATTTAGGAACTGTTTTCAATTTTAAAATAATGGTTTTCACATAACAGAAATAAATGATATTATTCAAATATTTAGAATTATTGAATACGTATTTGCTTGCATTGACTCAGAAATATTCATAAAGAAGTTTCTGCTGTATATATAAGATAAAAAAATCATTGCTGGAAAATGTACGTACTATCGAGGCAAAATGTACGTATTATGGAGGGTACGTATTATCGAGGGTACGTACTAACGAGGGTACGTAATATGGAGGTATACCTGTATAAGCAATCTGCCCTTTAAAACTTCAAAAGGGCGTAACTCAAAAATTCGTCGATCGATTTTTTTAAAAATTGGCTCAGAGGTGTAAAATGGCAATACAAACCAACTGGCATTTTCCGTTTAAATGGCCTATTTTAATCACGGTATTTTGAACACCGTGCTAATTTCTTATATGAAAAAGGGGTTGACGGAATATTCATGCATGTGACGTCATGCAACAATTTTCAAAGTGAAGAAGTATTAACGAAATTAAGTTTTGGACGTTTATTTTATTGCTTTAACATTAGTTGTATGCAATTGTTTACATACTTGCAATTGTATTGCTGTCAAGTGTGAAATAACTGGTTAACAGAGTGTCAAAAAGCACTATTAATGTGCAGAGGACGTTAGCTAATTGATGATATTTCAACCGTCATAATTTTAACTCGTTATTCTTGTGTACCCGAGCAGGAGCGAAGAGCAAAATAATATAAAAACAATATCAAACTGTGATATAATGGTATATTTTGTTATTGAATAGATATGGAGATACATTGATAACACATTTTGTTATTGAGCAGATATTTAAAATAGTGGTTGTAAGATGAGTTTAATAGCTGATTTTGTTATCGTATCTTAATTTGGCCTTAAAATGACATTCGATATATTTCATACATTTTTTTATTGATTGAAGAAATTTTAGATTATAAATATTTTATAAAATTATTTTTTAATATCTCATATACTACTGCACTGCCCATAAATGCATAACAGTCCCATTTGACTTTTCACCACTTTTGAGATAAACCTGGGAATCATCTATAAATTAACTGTTCTTTCAATATTTCAAACAAAAAAGTTATGTTTGTTCCCAAGATGTTGAAAAAACTATCAAACTATGTCAGTCCCATATTACAAATAAACGCATAACAGTCACAGTAGTAAAAATATATCAATAAGCATCTGTTTTTTGGAAATGCCTGGACCGATTCGACTGCAGCAACTACCAAACGACTGCAGCAACTACGAAAACGAAGATTTTATGGCCTAGAAGAACACTATTGAGGAGAATTTGGATCGGATGTACGATTCCGAAGTTACAGTGGAAACAAGTTATATATGGGACTTGAATATAGAAGCACCTTGAATCATAACAAACCCATCAATGGACACCTATAAATACACGGATTTGCAAATCTAGACTATTGGTAGTCGTATAAAGTGTTGAAGACGTCATTGGCTACATCTAAACATCTCCATGAATGTTCCAGATACCTCAACGGGGATCAGTTTCTGCATTTAACTAAAATACAACATGTGACATATCTAAGTCAGTACTCGAAATTGCAAAACTAGTTCGAAATAGTTCATTTGTTATAAATAGTGTCCAGGATCACATTGGTCATACTTGGACGCGTTCTGAGAGTGTTCCGGACACACAGATCACGGATCACACCAGCTTCTGAGTCGAACAAACCCCATCATGCAACCCCATTATGAACTCAAGATAACGTATCACACATAAAAGGAGAAAAGGCTAGGAAGAGGTTTGAGTCAAAATGGACATTTTGAACAATTGAATTGAATGAGCACGTGAATTATTAAAACAACAACGACACGTGGTCTTGAAAATACTGCCGAGTCACCGGAACGCAAGGATCAAGGCATGCTGTGAGCAGTGACCGTAATGCGTTTATTCTTGCTTATGCAAGCACAAATAAACGCATATTAGTAACTTTGGCAGTTTTTCTAAGTTTTGGAACAAATTTTAAGTCACTTGTGAACAAATTGCTTGTAAAAGTATTCTGTAATGTACATTCAATTGATTTTATGACGATTTGGACGATTTGTTTCCAAAATCGATTCATTATTAAAGAAAAATTGTCGCGATTTCAACCGCGTTTTTCGAAGTTGCACGTTTTTGCATATGTGACTGTCTTCCATTTATGGGCAGTGCATTTGTTATTCAATACCTTAATAATACTAAAATATGTTATTCTAAACTCTGAATATAGTCATGTTATTGCTTTTTTATTCTAATAACACAAGTAGTTATTCTTTTGGCCTTAAAGGAGTAAAATTTTGATATAATTTTTTGTTATTTTACCAACTATGTCAGCCAAAACAAGACCAAATTTTAATATGAGTTATTCGATTTCCAATAACACATTTTAATATTATTTTGCTCTTCGCTCCTGCTCGGGTAGGCTGAATCGCAGTTATATTTCAAATCAACCTGTCACAATAAATTCTCGCGTAACATGTGAAGAAGGCCTATGTGTAAATGAGAGATTCTCTTCGTGTCTCCTCTCTTACGTTTATCACGGTGCACAGTGGTCCAAACAGCGAAATACGTGATCGTGTGATATATTGTGCCGAAACGTGACGTTTTTCGCATGTAGTGTCTTCAGGAACATTTCTTCATATAATAAACCCCTTCTTGTGAGAGAAATCTTTGGGTGATTAATTCCCTTAAAAGTGAGATTCGAAATTTATTTTCTCGTATATTCGAGATACAGGTCTGGTACTTTCGGCAAAGTTGTAGTAAATATCAATACAAATAACTTTGTTAAGACACCACACTTGTATCTCTTCATGGAAATTATCTATGAAGCGTTATTCGTGGACAAACCCTTTAAAACAGTCTTTAAACTCTGACTTATTCTGGTCCATTTTTACGTGTTCATAGTGTTCCAGAGAGTTGTTTATCTTGCTAAAATCAACGTTTCTGTAGAGCATTATTATATGTTATTTTCCAGAGTTTCGGAGATTTTGAGCTTTTTTGGTGAATAATAGTACTTTTTGAGCTTAAATATTTCCCAAGGTGGCAAATAGTGGCTGAACAACAACTCCTACTTAAAAGTACAACAAAAAACCTACAACTTTGCCGAAAGTATCAAGCCTGTATCTCGAATATACGAGAAAATAAATTTCGTATCTCACTTTTAAGGGAATTAATCACCCAAATATTTCTCTCACAAGAAGGGGCTTGTTATACCAAGAAATGTTCCTGTAGATACTACATGCGAAAAACGATCACGTATTTCGCTGTTTGGACCACTGTGCGGTGACATAAATGCAATCCAAAGCAAATTTTTCTTAGCCAATAGCTGGCTAATGTGAACCAGTGGTACATGATAACCAAGATTATTAATTTATTTTTCTGTTTAACCGTAAGTTGGGCCTCCAATTGCAAATATTGTTAATAATATTTGATAATCATGTTTTGAGCAACATCCTTAAACCAGTTGACATTCGTTTCAAGTCAGTTACCTAAGGTTTACTAGTGCTATTGCTATAGTCACACAAAAATTATCAGAATGCGATACCGTCGCCAATTACCTGAAAGAAGTGTAATTGTGGCCTGATGAAACTCTTAGTGAAACTACAAACTCTAAGAAACGGATAAAACTGATGGAATACAGAGCGCATGCAATTAGGAAAATTAAACTTGTCTTCTTGTATCAAATTTACCGGAATGTTTCAGAGCATTTATTACAATACCGTAAATTAAAAATTTGCGTAACAAACATTGACAAAATGTCAAGCTTTAAATTTAACCTGCATGCGTAGTCTTACTCGAGCTCCTCGTTCCTGCCCCTAGGCACAGACCTTCATACTTTTTTTTGATAAAAATTAGTTTTTAGAAAAAAACATTGTTAGGTTTATTTTCTACCACACATGTTGTTATTACAAATAGTTCGTATTTGGTACGAGACCTTATTCGTAGCACATTTCGCAGCAGAACGCATTTGATGCTCGATTATTGTCTGGTTTCGTTATCGACGATATTGCGACATCGTCAGCTGTTCTTACTGATGGAAAAATAACAAACGAGCTCAACTTCGATTCTCGATCATGTCAGCTTTTTTCAGAGAAAAAAGAGATTTCGCTATTTTCCGATGGGTGTCAGCATTATACCATTTTTATCGTGAGCTTTTTCGTTCATTCGTATAATACGCGAAACATTTATTTATATCATCTATTTATATAAGATGCTTATGTCTGTACCGAAAACCAGGTCTCTGACCGGACGTCACAAGAGGCTTATCGGTAACTAAAAATAGGTCCCTGATAGGACGTCATGCCTTCGTGGCAATGGGTTGTATTCTCAGTCACCACTCTGGTGGACTGCTGGACTGCTCGATTGCTCAACTGGTTGACTAGACTACTCGACTGGACTGGTCGATTAGACTGCCCGATTTGATTGCTCGATTTGATTGCTCGACTGTACTGCTCGACTGAATTGTTCGATTCGACTGATCGACTTGACTGTTTGACTGAACAGCTCGAGTGGACTACTCGACTTAACTATTCGATTCGACTGCTTGACACATCTGCTTAACTTACTACTTGACCCGACGTCTAGACTCAACTGCACGATTGAACTGCTCGGCTGGACTGTTCGATTCTACTGCTCGACTCAACAGTTCAATTCGACGCTCGACTCAACTGCTCGATTCAACTGCTTGATTCCACTGCACGACTGGACTGCTCGACTCAATTGCTCGACTCGACTGCTCGAATGAACTGCTTGACTCAATTACTCGATTGGACTATTCGAATCGGCTGCTCGATTCAACTGCTCAACCCGACTGCTCGATTCAACTGCTCGACTTAACTGCTTGACTGGACTGTTCGACTTGACAGTTTGATTCAACAACTCGATTTGACTGCTCGACTCAACTACTCGACTGAACTGGTCGATTTAACTGCTTGACTGGACTCGATTAGACTACTTAATTAAACTGTTTGACTGGATTACTCGACTCAACTCCTTGATTCAACTGTTTGACTCAACTGTTATACTCAATTGCTCGGCTTGGCAGCTCGATTTTCGCATGTCGTGATTTAATAAATAAATAAATTAATAAATTTATAAATAAATTTAATATAAACCTCAAAGAACTAATACAAAGATTAAACATCTTCGCAAGCACTGGCAAGTGGAATGTAGTTTTCTTGACAGATATTTATATTTTCGAATCGTAAGATTCGGGCTCAACTAGTTTTTTAATATACAAGAATTAGTAAGAATATAATTTTGCCTATATGTACGAAACATTCAGAAATGATTTTACGAATCTACTTTATGGTAGCAAACATCAAAAGAATTCATAAAATAAACGTTTGTTTTCGTACTGTAAAACATGCTTTGCTCTTAGTATAGGAACCATTCAACGATAGACAAATTGCTCTAATATGTTTTCGCTAATCTTTTTTGTTTTGTACGCAGTGTATATGCTGCGTTGTCCCATTGAAACCATATGTCTTCATCAATCTCAACCAAAGTTAAAAAATAATCGTGTAAAAACATTATGTAGTATCTGATGAAGCCTCCAGACTACGATCCGCATCAAACAGTAAACTCCATCTTTACTCCATATATATAAATACTAGCTGACCCGACAAACTTTGTATTGCCACAAATTAACCTGTGTTGTACATAAATCATGAATCTCGGATGATCTTTGTCACTTCTCGAGTTTTGCAAGCCCCCCAGTGGGCGGCGCTTCCGACGACGGGTCACCGGCAACACTCGCGACCGGCTCGTCCTGAATGATCTAGTGTTACTATAGATAGTTTTTGTAGTCTTGTTATTGATTAATGTTTTATGGAAGAGTCTCGAATTTCTCGAGTTGGATTAGTTTTTGAGTTTCGCAAAAATTTCTGTTTTATTTGTATGAGAGTCCATATCCCCCTACCACAGGGGTGAGAGGTCTCTAACTATCATAAAATAAATTCAAGACTCAAAAATCTCCTACATGCTAAATTTGGTTCCATTTGCTTGCTTAGTACTCAAATTATAAGGAAATTTGTATTTCATTTGTACAGGAGCCCCCCCTCTTAGAGTGGAGAGGGGTCCTAATTCACCGTAGAAAATTTTCTTGCCCTCGAAAACCTTCACATGCCAAAGTTGGTTCCATTTGCTTGATTAGTTCTCGAGTTATGAGGAAATTTGTATGGAAGTCCCCCCTCTTAAAGGGGAGAGGAGTTACAATTCCCCTTATAAAGAGGGAGGGGTCTCAATTTACCATAGAATAAATTCTTGTCACCGAAAACACCCACATGCCAAATTTGGTTCTATTTGCTTGATTAGTTCTCGAGTTATGAGGAAATTTGTATTTCATTTGTATAGGAGCCTCCCCTCCTAAAGTGGGGAGAGGTTCTTATTCATCATAGAAAACATTCTTGCCTCCAAAAACACCTACATGCCAAATTTGGTTCCATTTGCTGGATTAGCTCTCGAGTTATAAGGAAATTTGTATTTCGTTTGTATAGGAGCCCCCCCCCCCTCTTAAAGTGGGGAGGGGTCCCAATTCATCATAGAAAAAAATTTTGTCTTCAAAAACACACACATGCCAAATTTGGTTCCATTTGCTTGATTAGTTCTCGAGTTATGAGGAAATTGGTATTTCATTTGTACAGGAGCCCCCCCCTCTTAAAGTCTTAAAGAGGAGGGGTCCTAATTCAACATAGAAAATTTTCTTGCCCTCGAAAACCTTCACATGCCAAATTTGGTTCCATTTGCTTGATTAGTTCTCGAGTTATGAGGAAATTTGTATGGAAACCCCCCCCTCTTAAAGGGGAGAGGAGTTATAATTCCCCTTATAAAGAGGGGAGGGGTCTCAAATTACCCTAGAATAAATTCTTGTCACCGAAAACACCCACATGCCAAATTTGGTTCTATTTGCTTGATTAGTTCTCGAGTTATGCAGAAATTTGTGTTTCATTTGTATGGGAGCCCCCCCTCTTAGTGGGGGGAGGGGTCTCTAACCATCACTAAAACCTTTCCTGGCCCCAAAAACCTCTACATGCAAATTTTCACGCCGATTGGTTCAGTAGTTTTTGATTCTATAAGGAACACAGGACAGACAGACAGACAGACAGACAGACAGACAGAAATCCTTCTTTATAGATATAGAAGATTGTTTGTTTACATATGTTTTCATATTCGCCAAAAACATGCCCCGTCATTAAAGACCATTTATTACAGGAATAACTTCAAGGTGCTTTATGACCCATTCCCTAAACGTACACAATTCATGACGTTGTATATTATAATCTATGTGCTGTCAATTTAACGCTTTCGTGCATATATGAATTAATTTTTTGAAGCGTTTACTCGAAGACTAGCAAATGAAGCAAGCAAGTTTTATTTAGTGTTGTTTACTATTTCTTACTCAATTTCGAATTTTAACCTGTTCTAATTAACTGTACAAAAACTAAATCTGCTATCTATGGCGCTAATCAGCGCCTAATTGCATTAGTGATCATGTCAAGGGTAGCATCGACAATTAAGGCATCACTTTTTGTCAGATCAACAAATATTCAATATTCACATTAAATTTGTTTTTTGTCCAATATACTTATGCTGTTCAAAACTTATTGCACTTGTTAAATTACTTATCATTGACCGAAAAAATACAGGCGTTCTACACCATGAACCATAGCCAATTTTCAATTCAATCAAAAGTCAGTTCCGAACCACTTTGGCAACGATCTCACAGCAAGCAATCGACAGATTGTCAAGGGTTGGAGCAATTTGCTGGCTTGCTCGGACAAAGTGCTCAAACCGAAAACCGAATTCATCACTTCGAGCTGGGACGTGGAATGTGGAGTGAAATTGAATTTTTCTGCCGTTCGTCGCTGGCTGTGACAGGCGCATGACTTGCTGTACCGACCGACCGACCGACCGAGCTGATAGCTACTTCTTGAGATCGCACACCAAGCTACGCACAAAGTCATGCTGTTGCCGTTGCCAAATTTGTGCCAAGGCTATTGTGCTGCCTAGACCCAGATAGAAATTTAATAAAATAACATTACTATAGCCTATAGGCCGCAAGTCTACACATTTTTGTCTGCAAAGTTTTCCGATTCAATTGAACATCACGAAGATATTGTAACACATTTCAATCTGAGAGTTTCAATAGAGAATATAACTTTGGACGGGTATGTGTAAAGTTTTTAATCTTTTAATAATAATACATAATTTTTGATATTGCTCCTTTTCGCATTAGGCCTATTGAAGCCGTCACGAAACTGAAAACCGAAACGGAAGACCGCTCATTAGGGGGCTATTGAACATTCATCGTTTCATCTCCAGTGACATTCATCCCGACGATGTCACACGCAGTTCGCCCTGTGGTATCATTTCATTTCCGAGCAGGTGGTACCCACACCTAATTTCGAAAAGTTAGCCCGCATCCAATGCGGGCGCGCACGTCCGTTCCGAGAACTAACGGAAGCACTTCACAGTCGCCTTCCTTCTCCGGACCGGAGCGGGTACCTAATTGGATAAGGAAAGACGCCAGCAAAACGCGGAAGAAACACGAGTTGGCCTTTTTCGTCGTAACCAAAGGCGCAGTCGATTGTTGTCGTTGGGTAATACCGTTTGGGACCATTAAATGACGCTTGACGCAAGTGGTTGAACATGAAATGGTACTAATTTCATTATCTGCACTCATCATGGCGAACCGTGTGAGATCCTATCTATCGGGTAAATTGAAGGGATACAAACGAATACGGAGAACAATTAAATTATCCGAAAGACTTACTTGAAACTGCTACAGGTTTTAACCCGTAAGCACCGCTAAATATTCGGATGAAATACAAAAACGAACCTGAAAAGTGAAATGTATGTGTTGAGACACAGAGAAGCTTTTACGACAGTTTCAACTTGGTACCAAGACGTTGTGAATATTTTACACACGCCTTACTGAGAACGTTAATCAAAACTAGGATCAAGTTGTATTAGCAGAATCCTTTTCAATTGAGTTAAAGGCTCTGCATTTCGTTCACTTAAGAGAAAGATTAACTTTACTGCAGCTTTTGAAGATTTTGTCTTCTTTGCAGCGGAAAAACATAAATTTTGCTTTAAAATTACGGGTTGGAAAACAAAGTGAATAGATAATTTATGTGTGTGTTATTTTCAAAGTTGATTTCCTGGGCCTAGGCGACTAGATACTAGATATATTAATTCGAGTGTTCTTTGTGTTCTTTAGGCGATTAGTCCAAAAGATTCCAAAAGGTTCATCGAGGCCATGAAATATAATGCGAACGAATATTTAGATCTTATTAGATCTCATGTAAGGGAATTGAAGGAAAATTGGAACAATTTTATGTAAAACATATCTAACACGTTTCCAATGCATCCAGAATATTTTCGCTTATAATTTCTTTAATTCTTTTAATGAAAGTTTTGATAATAGAATGGAAACGCATGGTGTTTTTCACCACAATTGCAATTCACAATTGCGGATATTTCGGGCGAGAAGAGTTTTTGACCTTGGATTATGTCTTACCGCAGGATGTCATTCCATGAAGATTTTGAACGTAAATCGCTCTGCCAATTAGGCCATTGCAAATCATTTTCAAAGTTTTTGTCACCCCCCTCCCTTGGAAATTGGCTTGAAAAATCGAGGGGTAAAAAAATAATTTGTAGGGAATGAGTTAATTTTTTTTATAAAATCAATTGTCTGTGGCTGTAGAGCCCACAAAAAAACTGAAAAACTCAAAAAATGAGTGTACGAGCTAAGTTAACGCTTCTAGCACGAAAGAGAAATGGAAGCTTAAATAGTGAAATTTCCGAAACTCGGCCAAAATTTTCTTTCGTTTCTGTCGTTTTTGTTTTTGTTCGTAAATTTTTGCATGAAAAATAACAACGTATTTATTAAAAGCAAGAATAGATTTGGTTTTCACGTTTAAACTTTAAGTAAAAATGCCTAAAATCCATATTTTTTTTGCTCGATTGAAAAATTCTCTTTATTTTTTTAATCTTTTAATCTTTAATTTTTCTTTATTTTTTCTCTTCAGTGGTCTAACACCGGAGGAACAAAAACTTTTTTAAATATTTGTAATGGCCTTATGAATGGATTTTCATGGTTTAGCAGATACTGATCGACTCATAATAGATGTAACAATACTGTGATTTCGATTATAACTTTCTTTTTCGATAAATAATTAGTAAAAATTAACGAAAAATTTCATGGTCACATACGCCCATACTTTTTCTTCGTGAACGTTTTGCTATGACAACAGTTAAATACACCAACTGTTTACTGTTATTGCGATTAGGCCATTGCAAATTATTTATAAAGTTTTTTCCCCCCGCCCTTCAAGATCGGCTCTAAAAATCGGGGGGCAAAAAAAATTGTTAAGCTTGAGTAATTTTTTTTTTGTATAAATCAATTATCTGTGGGTTTTACAGCCTAAAGTACTCGAAAAAAGAGTGTACGGAGTGTTAACGCTTCTTGCACAAAAGAAAAATGGAAGAACAAATAATGTAATTTCCGAAAATCGGCAAAAACAAATTTTTTTTTTCGATTTTGACTCTATTTTGGAAGGTTTTTGCATGGAAAATAATAACGTATACATCAAAAGCAAGAATGAATTCGGGTTCTACGATTAAACTTCAATTAAAAATTCCTAAAAATCTTAATTTTTTTTCGTAATTAGAAAAATATCTTTGTTTTTTTTCGCCCACCTCCCCCCCCCCCCCCCCCTTCAGTTGTCTAGCATCGGAAGGACAAAAACTTTAAAAAATATTTGTAATGGCCTTACTTTCCTTTTAGTCCCAACAGGACGACGATTCTTTACGACGATTAAGCCTAGTCTAATTTGATGTCTATGTTAGGGAAGCCGGAAGAATTGGCAAAACCCCAACAAGATTTCCTACGACTGCGATTCAATCTAGTATTTTTTTAAACCATGATTCTACAATTGATGGAGGGACAGTAGGGGAAAGTAATGAAAATTTTGGAAATGGAGGGGTAAAGAGTGGACAAGAAGGGGGAGGGGGGTAATTGGTAGCTACGCTTAACAAGTTGTCGTTGTGACTCCTACCTTTTGTCCAATGCTGGTACCTTTGAATCATAGAGGCGCTGGACAAAAGGAGACTGCTCAACCCCCTTATTAATGTAGCGACGTTAACTTGTTAAGCGTAGCTACCAATTAACCGCCCCCCCCCCCCCCTTCCTTTCCACTATTTCCCCCTCCATTCCCAAAATTTTCATTACTTTCCCCTACCGTCCCTCCATCCATTGTAGAACCACCCTTTAAAAATAATAATATTAATGCGGTCAGGCAGCATTTCAAGGTCAAAGACTAAAAACACGAGTTTGGTCGATTAAATCTAGACTAATTTGATATCTGTGTTATGCGATTGCACCAGAAAAAATGAGCCAGTCTTTGATTTTTTTATTTTGTTTCCAAATGCACATTTTCGCTGGGCAACTAGGACATTTTCGCGCGGTTTAGTTTGAATACCTTAATGCATCGAGGCTCAAAACGGCGTAGTTTAAATCTACAAATCCAACTTACTGGGCTGTAAACAGAGAGTTTAGAAGACGTAAATACTCAGTGAATGATATATTTCCTCCTTCTCCGGGTTTAAGATGAAACGTTTATTTTTTGCTTTGTTGAACAGCAGAATACTCTCAATTTTCTTCTAAGTTATAGAATCATAACATTCAGGAACATAGAATCAGGGTGTAGGGCATAGGATGGTATTTTCAGCTTGCTTCTAATTATTGGGTTGACCCTGTTTGCGTGTTATATGAGCCAAAAGAAGCACTTTGTCGCCACCAAACGAATGTGCAAGAATAGTAAGTGTATATTGGTAAGATTTATTGATAGTTTTGATGAACAATCGCGCAGATTGAAACACGTTATTTTAACGAACAAGAAAAACGGTGTATTTCGAACAAAAGCTTACATTGAAGTAAAATAAAACAGTTGAAAAAACGGAAACGTATTTTACTGCTTTAGGTTGGTACGCTTGAAGCGCATTCTCGAACGATGGAAATATCGGGATATATCGATACGGAGGGTGCACTAATGCTCCTTGATAATTTTCTCACTGGATACAGAGAAAAGATGATAGGCCCAAAATAGAAGTAGGATGAAAATAGAAGTAGGATGAACCCTATTTACATATTATTTTATGAATGTTGACTATGCAAAGCGCTGCAAGCTACGCGGAATCTAGACTATACCGATGATTGTCGACACGACGACGCACCAAACTGTTCATACCATTCGTTATGACGCTAGCACAACGTATCACTGCTGAGATGCAGTATTGCGCGATACATACTCTGATACTGGGATGAGCGTTATTCTAAGGAATAAAGAGGTCCAGCAGTGCATTCAGGAGGAAAATCGGGCCTAGTTTCCCCTTCGCAAAACGCAATGATCAAGAAACATATGCCACCGAACGAAGTCACCGACAGTGTACAAAACCCTTATTAGACTGGTAGTTTTTATGCACTTAAAGCTGTGACGCTACTTACCGAGGACATATGCACCTGACTTCGAGCGGAAGGTGCTACGGACGATATTTGGTGGAGACGTATGAATCATAAGCTACAAGCACTGCTCGGAGAGATTCCCATTGTACATCTGGGGCAAATCGGCAGCCCACTGTGGGCCGGACACGTCGTAAGGATGCCGGGCGACGATAGTATCACGAAAACGTTTTTCTCCAACAACCCCTTCGGCACCGGGAAGAGAGGGGCTCAATGTGCAAGGTAGCTGGACCTAGTTGAAAATGATTTGCGGCTTTGACCGAGTTGAATGGAGACGATTGTTTGAAACAGAACGAGCCACCTCGGCTCTGTGCTGCTGACGACGACGATAAAACCGATCGTGAACAAGAAGTAGCTGTGGCTTTATATATGTAACACAATTTACTTTCGGCAAGTATGGAAATATCAAATGTATTTCCTCAAATAACGCTAACATGTTGGAGTGAAATTTTGAATCTTTTATACCCAAAAGATAACAATATTTACACCATTCTTCACTTATTATTACTAAACCTCAAAACTGTTCATTATAATACAAATGTAGCATTGTGCTAGTGTTTAATGGCATGCAATCATAAATATGCGAAACCAACCTGCCGACATTTTAACGATCAATTCAATTCCAAACCGCCACCGCCAAATATAAGTAGGTTGGTAGTAGCTTTTATGGAAATCCAGTCAATTTAATTACCCATAAGTATTTTCCCACAATGAACAAGTGCATTGTTCTCGGTAGCGAACAAAACGACTGTTGGTCCACCGCCATTGTATATTTCGTGCATCCAGAACAATCCACCCGGGAATCCTTTTGTCATCAAATTGCAAAACACCGCGAACGGTCGTCGGTGCGTGCTGAATCAATGCTTGGAAATATGGTGGTAACATGCATCATGCAATACGGTCTTTTGGTACATTGGTACACCGTCGATGATGTTTGACACTGTGGAATGAATAAGTTTATTACCATCAACCGCGGGAATTGATAAATTGTGGTGACCATTTGGTATCAGAAACAAAATTGCGCACTAAATAATGGTTGTTGTTGTTGTTTCGTTTCCTCGCAGGAATTCCAACAGCAGGCAAACCAACCAACCAGCAGCCGTAATTTCCATTGGCCATAACCGGTAAAAGAGTTTTTATTTCGTAAGTAGTAAAAACAACGAAACCACCCCATAATTTTGTGCATTCATTTGTTGGCAGTCTGCTACATTTGGTTTTTATATTTTCAGATTGAGCGGATTAACGTCGCTGTTTTGGAAAAGTGCGCTGTATGACATGCTCTACTTGCAATGGGCGAAAGTTTTGCAGTCAAACCCTAGTGGTGCTATTTTTTACGAAACTGAATTCTATCATAAGCAAAGAAAATTTACGGGATTACTCAATTCAAAGAATTTATAGGCCCATAGTTCCGACAACATCGCTAAAATTTTTTTTGTCTTCGCTAGGAATTTGAGTTGCTTTTGAGTGCTTCAAATTTACTGTACACGCTTCACTGTGTGCATCATCCGGATCGGGATGCTGTTGATAAAAAAGTCAACTCAAAAATTGTGAACCAGCTGCGAACGACGTGCGTGCGCCCACATCCCACACATGCGGATATCAATGCGTGTCGGAAAACGTATAACGTTGCCGGAAAACGTATAATTGTACGGAGAAGTACGGGTCTATCCTTTGTGTACGTTACAACCCGTACCGTACGTCTGATGGTCATGGCGAGATACGATGCCACAGTACAAGAAGCTAACTGCCGATGCGATGGTGTTTATACGTCGGGAAACGTGCTTTATGTTCATCCGTCTACGAAACTTAGTTTACAGTTTCGTTGATGTTGAGTAACGAAATCAAAAAATGACGCCTGAGCATTACTTTTTGCCTTCCGGGTTTGATGTTGGCCCTGTGCCTTTTCACTCACGTTTTTCACTTTAGCTGTGCGAATAGAGTGGTGTTTTTGTTTGGAAGGTAGTAAATACACTCATTCACACTAGCTGATGTGAAAGGAAAAAAAACGGACTAGCAAAGTGAAATACAGCGGTAAATATTGAATCCAGCAAATTGATTGTTTTGGAAACAGTTTTATGATTCAGTTTATGCCACAATCGTGGTTATGTGGGTTATTTCGATCTAAGAGGTAAATAAACAGGCCGAAGGATAGGGATTATTATGTAAGAGATTTATTTAAGAGATGCGCTGGTTCAACAGGACAACAAGGTCTGTGAACAACTAAAAAAAGTTTTGATTTTTAACAGTAAAATACACAACAATGTTGGTTGACTATTATACTATTTTGATCATTGACATAACATTTTTTGGCAACATTGTTCAGTTTGTTTACGTTTAGTTTGTTCACAGCTCCATAATACTATAAACCGTATTTTTGCAGTATTATTGAGCATTAACTGTAGTTTAGAGTTGATTATACTCTTCACTGTGATTAGTGTTGTGCCGGGTCAGTAGAATATCGCTTAATCATGCTTTTTGTTAACATTTGTTGCTCTGTGAAACATCGCTTATACGCGCTTATTGTTTAAATACATTTGCCGATTCCATGACATCGACCAAAGTAGATTGTGTTAAGGGGAAACCGAAAGTGGCTCAAAGATGGCTGGATAAATGGCTACCATTCGAAGCATGTATTGTTTTGCGCCTTAAAAATGCATCTGTATTGGCAGAGCACGCTTTTGCCTCGTAATCAGTGCTTCCAGCGCTGTTATAATTTCCTAAAACTTGTAATTCAATTTATCGATCTGCTATGTATCAATAAACGTTCAGCAAAACATAATTGCTAATGGAAAAGGAAAATAAATTTAACTGAACATATCGATCATTACGTGTTCATAAATGCGACCAATGTATAATTTGGAATTAGTTAATAGATATTTGGTTACGCACATGTTTCGTTGAACTAGCGATTTCCGAAAAAGCAGCAACACAGTATCAAACTTTCGTCATATCAATGAGCTTTTAAAGAGCTTTCAACTTTCGCCGCATCGATGAGCTTAGAGTGAAGTAAACAAACAATACGCAAACGCGGGAATCAAAAACGAAATCCGATGCAAGCGGATTAATTAAACATCCTAGTGATCCTACGCATTATTCAGTTGCTTCTGTTAATTTTGATTGAATCGGAATGCCTTGATTCTATTCATTTTCAATTCAATTCATTTATTGTCCGATAGCGTAAGGCAAGCCTTTTTTAAATCTACTATCTCCGATCTTACTATATCAGTATTGTACAGTTTTCTATTATTATATCTAATACTAATAAACTAATTTGTATTTGTATGTAATAAACTAATGTCGGTTTCAATAATCTAGAGAGCCCCTCTTAAAAAATGCTTCTGACGGTATTTGCTTTACTGATCTAGGAAGAACATTCCATTTAACCACACCGAATACAAACAGCGAGTTAGAGTAACCAGAGGTAGTGTGCGCAGGAACTACTAAATTTTGATGCCGTTGTCCTCGAAGAAAACTTAACTTCTGGTAAAGCGGTGCAGGATATTGCGGGATGATGAGCTTGTGTAAAAACAGACACGAACGATGAATGAAGAGCCGGTCCAAAGGACATCCGAGGAGGTTTCGCTGTAGATGGGTGACGGAAGAGTAGCGATTCAAGCCGTATACATATCGAACACAACTGTTCAATGCCACGTGCAGTGTATTCATGGCAGCGACGCTTGGTTTTACATGCACTACATCACCGAAAAGTAGATGCGGCAAGATTAGCGCCTTGAATAATTTCATCTTGGTAGCATTCGGTGCTGCAGCAGTGGTGCAACGCAATGTTCGCAGAGCAGCATTTATCTTACCACATTGCTGATTAATCATGCTATCCCAGGAAAGATCTTCACGAAAGAGATACCCTAAGTTCATCGCACTAGCAGCAAATTGGATCGGCTGGCCATCTATGATTACCGGAGGTATTTCCGATGAATTCAAACGATTATTTCTACGATATCTCATCCACAGCGCGCTACTCTTGGAGTTATTTATATGCAAGTCGTTTTTTCTAGACCACGCATATATACGGCACAAATCATCGTTAACAATACTAACAATTTCTGCTGCAGGAACACCATTTCGGAGAACGTACAGCTGAACGTCATCGGCATACATTTGGATGGAGCAGTACTTGAGCACATTAGGAAGGTCGTTGATATAACAGCAGAACAGCATAGGGCCAAGCACAGATCCTTGTGGAATTCCGGAACAAACTTCAGCACATCGTGAGAATCGACCCGCACATGATACAGTTTGCATACGTTTCGAAAGATATGATGCAATAAGGCTTACAGCCTCGGCAGAAAATGCGAACTGGGTAATTAACTGTTTACACAGTGTAAAATGGGAAACCGTGTCAAATGCTTTTGAGAAGTCCAGTAGCAGCAGTAATCCTACGCATTTCTTGTCCAGTTTGCGGCCAATGTCGTCTGTGACCTTTAAAACCGCAGTTTTCACACTTTGTCCTTTTTGAAATCCCGCCTGATACTCGGACAATAATTTATTATCCTTGAGAAAAGCAGAAATTTGTTGTCCAATAAGTTTCTCGAAAATTTTAGAAAGAGCGCACAGGATAGAAATTGGTCGAAGATTAGTTAGCGAATTCAGGTGCGATTTCTTCCGAAGCGGCAGCACGATTATTTGCTTCCAGACATCGGGGTAGGTTGCAGTTTCAATAACTCTGTTAAACAGGAAACAGATCTGCTCGACGACCAGCGGAAGAAGAATCTTGATGAATTTTATTGGAATACCATCAGACCCAACAGCATTTGACGTACTGTCCCAGACAGCATTAATTACTTCCCATGTTTCAATATGTTTGAACCGAAATGCTTCCGCCGGGGATGCTCCAACGGTTGCTTGCTGGTACAGGTGCTGTACAGGTGTACAGTTAGACAGAAAAGTATTATTCACTTCGTCAGGATCAAAATTGCACTCGGCTGATGGCACTTTGCGACAGACACCTAGGCTTTTCACCCGTTTCCACAAGTTTCCAATATTCCCATAATTGCCCAAAAATCGCTCGAAGTAAGCTTCTTTTGCTCGCCGGATTAATAAATTGGTACGATTGGTACGAAGTGCTAGTGTTTTGTATGTTTCAAGTATGAAGGAGATTGTTGCCATTCTTTATATGCTAGCTCCCGTTCCAAGATAGAACGTCGAACATCAGCATTGAACCAAGGATTAGATGTTTTGTTAGCCTTTGCTTCTCGAAGCGGTATATACCAGGCTTCATTTTCGGTTTTTTGCTCAGTAGATGCTCAATTGACCTTAGCGCCTTAGCGACACAGAATTCGAAAAAGTAGTGTAAGGGGAAATTATAGCGTTAATTATTATCTAAAATATTGTTGAAGAAAGTATCGTTTGTATTTACGGCGCTATGGGACTGCTACCCCGTTGGTAGCCAAACGAGCGCTCTTTTTGCTACCAACGGGATAGCAGCCCTGTAGCGCCGTAAATACAAAAGATAAAACTATACTTTCTTCAACATTATTGTAGATAATAATTAACTCTACAATTGCCCCTTACATTACTTTTTCAAATTCTGTTTCTTTGAAGCGTTGTAGTCAAATGAGCATCTACTGAGCAAAAAACTGAAAATGAAGCCTGGTATATACTCGTCGTGAACCGTTTTCATCTGGTGAGTGAAAAAACTTGCTAGCTGGTTAACTTCTGTCAAAACGTAAAATTCATTCCACGGAACCGACAGAACTGCATTGGACACGGCTTGCGCGTCAAAGTTCACATAGTCTCTGAAAGTGATTTTCTGCTCTTCTCTGGTAACCACGAAGTCCAAGGAAGCAAATATCAAATCGTGCTGTGAAAGCCCGGAGAAGCCAACCTGGCTGAAACGAAGAATTTTCGAGCAGTCGTTCGTGACAAGCAAGTCCAACTGCGAGCAGCCAGAGTCGTGGAAAAAAGTAGGTTCTTCGCCTGTACTTGTCATAGAAAATGATTGAAATACCGATGTTAGATTTTCCTGCTTTCTGCTCGACCGCAACAGATCAGTATTAAGATCACCAATTAAAACAACATTCTCGTAAGAGTCTGAAAACATACACAACTTATCAGCGATGAATCGAGAGGAATCATTCTCAGGCGGGTTGTAAATCACTAACAGTAATATCTTTCCGTTGTTCACTTTAACATCAAGGGCCAAACATTCCGTTTTATCTTCCGCATCACAAGTGAGTTCAGTAGAAAACAATTTGGTGCAGTGTAAATAAGAGCGAAAGTACACGATTATACCCCCTCCACGTCTGTAACTGCGATCGTTGCGAATCATAGAATATCCCGGAACAGATATACAGTTGTCACTTTTCCTTTCAGTCAGCCAAGTTTCCGTGAAGCAGGCAATCCCAATTTTGGAACTTTGCAGTGCAAGCTTAACTTCCTCAAACTTATTGAATCTGCGTGCACAAAGACTCTGAGCATTGCCGTGAACAATATTCAATGATCCAGAAAGCAGAACGGCATTCATTACCGCTCCTGGAATATTCGCTGTTGTAGTGATGTGATTACTAACTCTAGGTTGGGCCATTGAGAGACAAGAAGCATTTTTTAGAGGGCTGCGATGGGATCAATATATAAAACTTTACATTCTGCGTCATGCCATAAATATTCACTTTAAACAGACTACCATTACAAATAATTAACAAACTTCAAAAACAGAGTAAAACAATTTTAAAGAATTTGTTTACGAGTAAACGTGCAGTTGTTCTTCGGAGTGTACGGTTACATTTGGACCGTCCGCTGTTGTTTTGATGTACACAATCCCGAGTCTACTGAACACCGAAGAAATCTTGCCAGCCTTTTTCAAGCACAACCCAGCAGTCTTCACCTTACGAGCAGCCACTGTCAGATTTTCATTCACATATATTCGACGCGATGAATTCATTCCTATGTGGTTTAACTGTAGGTTCCATCTACGTAGATAGGCACCGTAGAAATGATCACGTTCATTCCTCAACGCAAACTGAAGAACAACCAAGCTCTCCATCCCATCCTGTTTTGTTCTTGATTGCATGCGTCTCACGTCGATTTGTGGAGTAGCAGATTCACTGAAACCGAGTTGCTTGCATATCGCTTTAAAATAAGCGCATAAATCCTCGCCGCTCATGTACGGTATACCACTAATGATCAAATCATTTCGGGTTTCCAAATTGTCAACTGCTGCCGAAATTCTGTCTATTCTCTCATTTAACGTGTTCACAGCGCCATCGTACGTATTAAACTTTGTGCTGCATTGCTCTCTAAGCGAGTGTATATCTTGCGATACAGCATCAAGTTTACCATCCAGCTCCGATTTTACAGCATCGATTTTTCTGTGCATATCACTTCTTAGTTCATCGATCGTTCCCTTGGTTTCGGCAAACTGATTCATCAGCATTTGTACAGCATTTGAATCGAGAGAAAGTGCATTGGTTTCGTTTTCAACCCGAGATCTTTTGGTAGCAGGTGTTTGGACATGCTCAGCTCCAGGGGGTGTTCTCACTACCTTGGACATCGTTGAGCGAGTGTGGAGAGGGTGGAGAGCAATTAAAGCTTCTGAATATCGGTATGTGTGGATTGCCAAACAAAGTAACAGATCACAATAAGCACTAGCGATGCCGAACGAAAATGTTTCACTACGAAATTCTTCCAAATTACGATGCAATCACACTCGATAACACGTACGCTGAGGCAGCGGGCAGTCAAATTTGCGGTAACGGTATTTTCATCGAAATAAACAGCGAATAGACTATATTTTCGAAGTTTGTTTTCGAGCTCTACAGGCAGTGCATACTAGGCTCGTTGCTCACACACATTAATGCCTTGATAAAGAAAACAAACCCTTTTTCTGGATGTTTGTAGTCAGTGCGGTTGGCTGCGGATCAGCTGTTTATGTTTGCAAGCTCCGCTATTTGACATATATTACCAATACTAATGCAATATTTAAATAAACGTTTAGGTTTTTTAACTAACACATGAGATGTACAATACAGTGTTTGTCGCACTAACACAACAACGTTAGCCACTTTCGGTTCCGCCGATTGTTTGATATCGCTTCACTGTGTTCAAAGTAACTGGATTTGAGGTGGCTCACTACCGTGTTAAAATTAAATTGACTCAAGGTGGTTTATCTCGGCAAGGAGTTGTTTAGTATGGAAAGTGCCTGTGATCATTGCGCCAAACCGGTGAAAGCGACCGTTGAGACAATCACCTGCACGGGATTTTGTGAGCAGGTCTTTCATACCAAATGCGCTAGATTGAACTCGTCCGTCATGAAAGTGTTACATGCGGGCAGGAATATCTTTTGGATGTGCGACCAATGCGTTGAATTGATGAAACCGACACGTTTTAAACAGGTTTTATCCTCCGTCGGTCAGACTGTCTTCTTAATATCTTCTCTTTAGAGAGTTTGAGGGTGCCGTCTCAAAAAACTACTGGGCACCATCGAACCTCCTTTCATCGCCTATTACTCCAAGGATCACAGTTACTCCTGCCACAACCTCGGAACCAGCTATAGCTCCATGATGTTCGGTCATGTAACTGCTTCTCTGCAAGCACAACTACCATTACGTTTCTAGCATCATGGAGGCTTCTGTTCCCCCTGCCACAGTCGAGCTTTTCCCGCCAGCGCACATCAGTCGTTCCGGCCCTATGTGCAGTTGTACGGAACGAAGCCTCCAAATCGCAAACCCTGACAAGCATCAGTGTGTTTGATTCCTCACTACCGCTGATACACCCTTTGTTTCCAGTGACCCTTGCGTTTGCGTCTCCTCACACATCGATCTTACCGTTAATCCAGACCCGCTTGACGTAGCACACCATTCTAGGCAACTCACCGCGTCTCTACCGACATTTGATGCTGTACCGGGATGCAATGGTTACGGTATTATGGTAGCCCCCGACCTCCCCACTGCAGTTGAGTTATTCCTGCCAGCGAACAACAGTCGTTCCGGGCCTGCGTGTGGATGTACGGAACGGGGCTTCCAAAATTCCACACCGAGCAAATGCAATAACTCCTATAACAATTCCTTCGTTGACGCCGTCTCCGTTTCCAGCTCTGTGTCAGACCCGCAGCCGAACTGGAATCCTCATTGCTGATTTATTACCGGAAAGTGCGCGGATTTCGAACCAAAATCGACGACTTGTAGCTGTAGCTGAGTCGAACCTCGATATAATCGTATTAACGGAAACCTGGCTTGACGAGAAGATTCACTCCCAAAGGTTCTTTGGGAACACATTCTCCGTCTTTAGATACGATCGTAACCAGCAAAACAGCAGAAAGTTCCGTGGCGGCGGTGGTATGTTGTTCGCGATCTCTAATATGCTGAATTACTCCATCGACCCTTCCCCGATCTACGAAACACTTGAGCAGCTATGGGTGAAAGTCCTAGTAGCCGATCTTTCTCTGAGCATTGGTGTAATCTATTTAGCTTCCCACCCGTATGAACGACGTGTGTTCCCGTATGGACGAGTAGTGTGTATTCTCATCTAATGTCGAGTGACCTAGCGCTGCTGTTAGGTGATTACAACCAGTCCAGTTTAGTTTGGAATGTTCCAGTAAACGGTTGTCTTAGCATCAACTACCAACGCTCTCACGCTTCCGCAGCTTGCACCACGACAGTTTTAGATGGCTGCTGTTTCTATGGCCTGACACAAATTCCTGAATAACAGGAATAATCGCTTGTTAGATCTGATACTTGCCAATGATCCCGTCATACAACTTTGCTCAGTTGCCGAGGCGGCCAAGCCTATTATCACGTTTAATGCCGATCACCGATGTTACATTCAGTTTGTCTGTCCCTGTCGTGTTTGAGGATTTTAGGATTTGAGGAACAGTTTGACCACCGAATACGCCGACCCGCTTGCAAGCCTCCAAGGGGAAACGCGCATCTCCGTCAATTTCAATCGAGGTTCAAGATATTCTGCTCTACGTGATTTCAAAGATCACGCTACCAAGCCACCAAGCGATACTTTAACAGTGCCTGTAGTGAATTTCGAGCGTGCAACCGTCTTTTTTTGTATAAACAATATACTCTACGAATGCAAGGATACCTTCGCATAAATCCGAAGAAATTTTGGTTATTTGTCAACTATAAGAAAAACGAAGACGGCCTGTCTGTTGATCTGTTTCTGGATGATCATAAAGCCAACGTTGCTCGCGATAAATGCAACCTTTTTGCTACTCACTTCAAGCAGGCTTTAACGGAGGTGAATGTGAAAACTGCCATCGGAAAATTAAAATATTCGTTAGTGGCCGGACCTGACGGTATTCCAGCTTGCATCCTGAAAGAGTATCCTACTGTTCTGGCTAGACCTCTCTCACTATTGTTCAATGCTTCAATCATGCAGTGTAAGTTCCCTACTCTATGGAAAGAATCAGTGATGCTCCCTGTACACAAGAAGGGTGATAAGCGCAACGTTAAAAACTATCGAGTACCACAGGGTAGCAACCTTGGACCCTTGCTCTTTTCTCTTTTTATAAACGAACTGTCAGCTCTTCTGGCACCAGGCTGTCGATCCGTTTATGCCGACAATGTAAAAATCTTTAAAGTAATTAAAATGGACTTCGGCTGCATTGAACTGCAACAACTTGTGGACAAATTTGAAGATTGGTGCTCGAATAATATGTTTACCGTTAGCATCTCAAAGTGCTTTGTCATCTCCTTTCAGCGTAAAAATAAGCCTATAGCTTTTAGCTACAATTTGGTAGGACATTTATCCGTATACATTACAACGACATTATCTCCAGAGCCAATAAGCAACTTGGATTTATTTTTAAAATCGCCAAGGAGTTCCGTGACCCGTACTGTTTTCGATCTTTGTACTATGCACTTGTAAGGTCTGTTTTGGAATTCGGATCAGTGATCTGGTGTCCATATCAACATATTTGGGTCGCTAGAATCGAAGCAGTGTAGAAAAAATTTCGACGGTTTGCTTTGCGCATTCTTCCATTGCGCGAACCCAGAAACCTTCTGCCATATGAGGAACGATGCCGTTTGCTTAACTTGAAGACTCTTGAAAGAAGACGTGCCAACGGCTAGATTGCCATTTGAAGATACTGACTGCCCCTAGGGTTGCCAAGTCTGAAAATTACAAAAACCGGCCGGTCGGTCCTGCCTTCAAAAAATGGGGGGGGGGGGGGGGGGTGTGGCAGCATATTAGAGGATTTTTCCGTAATATGTAATGTGCGTTAGACAGTCGCCGGTAGCATGTAACCGGCATAGTGAGAAAGTGGGAGTCGATTGACAGTTTCCCGTGGAAATTATGAGTGACAACTACTTGCTTCTGGCGCTAGTGAACAATTTAATGTATATTACCGCCAGAAACAAGGTATTATCACTGCAAAACTAGCTATCTTTAATGATCTATTGTTCAGGATTGCTAATAAATTTATCAGAAAAATTTAACAAACCAGGCAAAAAGTACAAATCCGGCTTCATACATCGGAAAACCGGTCTTTTTGCCGGATTGACCGGCCACCGGCTTTGCAAGTAAAAAACCGGTCGGGCCGGCCAAAAACCGGCCACTTGGCAAATCTAACTGCCCCGCTCTTCTGATTCAACTGAAATTGTATGCTCCCGAACGACTACTCAGAACTAGGTATTTCCTGCACCTTCAGGGACGGAATGCAAACTACGGACTATACGACCCTATCCGATATATGGCAGAGCGGTTCAACGAACTCTACGGTTGGTTCGATTTCAGCATGACGCCCAATAACTTTCAACGATGACCCTCTCGTTTGTAATTGTACTAGGGTATGTTGCTGCTTCGTCGTAATTGCCTATTCCCGTCCTATCCAACACAAATTATTATAAATATCAGTATTTTTATGACACACAATGCAAAACTAGTTATTCCTTAATATTTTAGTTTGTTGTCTATCATACGCGATCAATCAAAGTGAGCTGAGATCTATTTAAATGCTTTTTATCATTAAAGAATTCCTGCCAGCCAAATTTGCTACGTTTTTTTGTGTGACGAAGAAGAAAATTTCGACTAATCGTTTTAATTTCCGTCATTCATAAATGAAAATAACTCACGCAAGGCATTGTCGTTATTCTACAGCCAGAAAAACTTGCCTGACCTGCAGAAATTTTGCAGAATAACATTTGTCATGCCGTCCTACACAAATACATGCTCGTTAGCTACGTAAACATTGTTGTGATGTTTAGTTCGGACGATGAAAAATTTTGATGGACGGATTTTAAAACGGTATGACGAATTTAAGAAATAAAGTCAGTTGCGTAATTTCAATAATATGCTTTAATAATCACTTTTCAGTGATTTCAAAGTTCACGGATCGGAAGGTAAGTGTGTTTTAGTCAAATCAGCACAATAACTTTTGGAGTATTCATTAAATCCATTCAACAAATGATGAAAATTAGAATGACTTTACTTACTACGACGGGAATTAGAAATAAACCCTATTGTATGTATTTACTGTCGTATGTGTTTATATCATGAAGACCACCAAGTGTCCGATGATTTTTTTTACAAATAAACAACATGAACAGTTACTTATATGACATACATTTTATAAGTCAAGCGTTCCAATTTAGATAAAGTAATGAAAATTCTTTCGTAACCTCCATCAACCACGGTTGTTCTGTCTGTAATTTATTGTTGCTTGCGTTACCTACGGCCTATTATCTTCTTCAAAGTGCAGATAAGCATCTATTCGTTGATATTAGGTACACTCCCAATTTTCAAACACATTTCCTGATCAAAGAACAGTAAATAGAAAACTAATCAATTTTTGTTTAATCCACTCCTTCATTACTCGAAAAGATACATAAAGACTATTTTAATCTATTTTAAACAATTTAGTGTAATTCCGGTTTATCCGTGGTTAAATCCTACAAAAGCTTTCGCTTCGCGAATTTACCAATGTATAACGTATATGTCGGCTTTAGAACCTGCAAACTTTGCAACCCCATGACCCGCTACTACAGTTCAATGTGTTCCTTCGTCGTAGGAAAACTCTCGCAATCCACCCAAGGCAAGATAAAACACAACTATTTGGTAGAGTGCTATAAATGAAACAAACCACCGCAAGTATTTTCTCATCTGCTGTAGCCGTAACACTATCATCGCTATCATCACCATAATCATCATCATCTTCCAGTTAGTCGTCTTGGCTATAGTTGCAGTGTTGCATGTGGAGTAGGGTGATCCTAATTTTTTCCCCCAGAGGCTTGATCAGCGAATAATCGAAAACCAAAATATGTGGAGAAAAGCGCATATGCTTTGCGTGCTGGTTGCGAACTTTCAAGCAGTTCGCCGATTTACCCAATTTTAAGAAGACTTCATCAAGCTCGCACAAAATTAAAACACAAATTTGATTTGCTACTTCACAGTCGTGTGCTGGCACCCTAATGCAGAGAAAAGCATCCGCGAGCGACGGCCAGACTTGATGCTACAATACCAACAGTTGGCACGCCTGACAGACGCTCGAAGCGACATCCATCTCCTTCCCGTCTATGTGAAGGAAAGGATTACCACGAAGCTCGATGTGTTCAGCAATATCGTTAGTCTAGCAAGTCAATGCAGAACATGGATACTATCAAATTTGACTGCATTGCACTGACTGGTGGTGATGTGGTGCTATGCGGTGGCAGAGCTCTTTCGGAGCACTTTGTGCCGCGGGAAAGTACCGTTTTCGGAGTTTTCCAAACATGCTAGTCACTACAATGTTATTCACTAAAACTATTGTATTGCAGCCTTTCGTCTGATGTCGACCAGATAGCATGAGTTTCGTTCTATCAATGAGTGAGCGATAAAATTTCACATTGTGGTTTGCAAGCTGTTGCCATCCTGTGATGGCAACCTGTAAGGATGGTTTCCCAAAAACTGATTTGAGTTTTAGATTTAGACTTTTCATTTTGATTTAATGCAGAAAGTTTGACGAATTATAAAAGCATTCAATTTCAATATAACAAAACTTATAGTCTATAGCGCTGTTTAAACACACGTTTGCTACCAGGATCTAAACCAAAGAGGCAAATTAAATTAATTACGCTCCCAATAAACCAATGATCCCATGGTGCTTCGGTGATGAATTTTCGGCTTCATGTTGTGGCGAAAAACTGCCGAATCGGTTTATTCGCTATGTACGTGATCCCGGTAGACCACAGAATAAATCCCTGTCGAGGAAATATTTGTCCACCGTGCTTCGTTCTCTGTCGCGATTGACTCTAGAGCAGAGCTTTGCTTGTTTCCGATTTTCCATTACAACGAAAATGGTGTCACCGTAGTTTTTGCCAGGTAAGTGAAAGATTTCTTGAACGACCCTATAGTTTGGTTTACGAGCCACGTTCCGGTTTTTGTAGCGGAAAAAAATCTCAACGGCTTTACATTTTCAAAACAAACACATCTTTTTACACCATCTTCTCAAACTGTGCTTAGTTTACAAAACTCGAAAGTTTTGAAAGTGTTTTCCAAACATTTACCAACAAAAAACATCAGTTTGTTCGAATACGGGACGGCAGTGATGCTCGGTTTTGCTGAAGAAAAATCCGTAGTTTTACCATCTGCGTTTTTATCACAGAAGAAAGGATTATAATTTCGTTTCAAACTAAAAAAGTTGTTAAATTTAATCAACTTTTTGGTTTAAATGAAAGTTTAATCGATATTTGTGCGTCATTTGAAGGTTTGTTAGTATAAAGTGTTTGTTACTTTTGCTGAAAAGTATAGATTAATTTCGTTGTGTACTGTTTTCTGATACAGTCAGTTCACAATCAAGGGTTACACACAATTATGGGCCATTTTGACTTTTTCTGCTGATTAATACGTGAATATTATACAGTCCACAATTATGGGTCACGTAACGAATCGTCGCACTACAAAATAAATTAATATCCAGTTTAAAACAAACCGTTTACCACAACAATCATATGTTCTGATTCTCATATATTTGATTTATTATTTCAAACATATTTTAGTCAGTATTCTATCGTTAAGTTGCATAAATTAAGAAAAAAGTGCGGGTCAAACTAAAACCACAATTATGGGTCAAAATTTGCACTGTAACTGGGTCAATTTGATACATATTATTAGTCACTCAAGTGACGCTCAATACGCTCAAAAAGATGCAAGAACAAACGGTTTGGGATTATTTTGATTTTTTCTTTACAATTGTCATTCCTAATTTGATTTCGGGGGATTATGGTCCAGATTCGCCTATAACTGTTACAATCTGAACGCCATTATTTTCTTTATTTTAGAAGCTTCAAATTCGCTTCATGGATGAACAAATTTGCTGCATTGGACTGCTGCATAAAATGCTTCTAAAAAGTAATGATGGCCCTGTTTTTATCAATATCACCATTTTATGAGAGTTTTGTAGTGCATTACTTTCTGAAATACAAACAAAATAAAGGTTTTGTCGCTTTATTTTATCAAAAAACACAAACATTTAAGGTTTTCTTCTAATCTCGTGGAAGTAAATTTTAGAAGATCCATCTCCTGCTGTTAAACTTGGGCTCGGACCAGATTTTTTTGTGTTTGGTGTAGTTTGTTTGTATCACTGAACAGAAAAATCTCTACTATATTTCACTACTGTTTTACAAATTTTGCCGGTTTTTGCGTAGCACTTCGATGTTACGGACTAAATCGTGTTGAACTCATTGTTTTCTAAGAAATCATTTCCATTAGCTAGCATCAAAACAATTAACATTTTGCAATTTAATTGGTAATCTGTAGAAAGAGTGACCCATAATTGTGTATAATTTGGAAAAACATGACACAATTATAAGTCACCTTTATTTTCCTTCCAAATTCCATAAAAATCATATAAAACAACGATTTTTCTCTTGGAGGACACAAATTTTACCTTTGTATTGAAACATCATTTGACAACATCATCAGTTTGACAGCTGGATTGTGCAGCAAAACGAAAAAATTCAAAACATATTTTATTCGGTATTCAGGTCTAGAGATGCCAATACCGGGAGGTATTTTGAAAACCGGTTTTTCGGTATTGATAAATGCAATACCGGTAAAACCGGTTAAAAACCGGTAAAAGTTAACTCTTGAAAACTATATTTAAAAATCATATGATTTGAAGAAGATCCTTCCATAATCAACGATTCTCAATTTCTGTCGCGTAGTTAATTGACTAGTTCAATAAAAAATATTATATAACAATGCGAAGAGAATTTACCATGTCATCTTTAAAACGAGAACAAATTTCAATGAAAAACTTCCGGAGGCAGTGAATCTTTATTCGGTCTCCACATAGAAAGAAAGAATAATTCCTAGTGATAAATTAGAAATGTTGCGTAGGAAAACCCTTGTTCAAGAGCTTTTAATAAGCTGCTTAGATACTGACATTTATGATAAATTATAAGTGAAGGTTCAGTTGATTTTGGTTCCTCTGCCTGCTCGGTTTCTTAGTTTATTCAATTGACTTTTAAAATAATAAAACCTTGCAGAATTTTATTATTAAAACATCCTTGATGTCTTGAAGCATATTACAAAGTCATTGCACATAGTGCAGCTAATTATAAAACGAATAAATTTAAATATACGAACTCTCTCTGAAATTCTATCAATACAGTAACTCGAACAGCAGTTGTGCGATACTTGAAAGGTGTTCCGAGAGTAATTTTAGAGTGCGTAGTTCGTAGAGTTTGCAATTTTCCCGGTACTGTAATTCGACAGCAGCCAAGTAGAGTGACTGTATACAGAGTGGCGACAATGTCAAAATTGGAATAATAATTATCTGTCAGTGTTATTCCAATCGAGCAGACGACCTATCCAACGCGTATGCAGGAAAGAGAAAGAAAAACCTTGGAAAAACCGCATTGCATACATTTGGGATGACTTGTCGCCACTCTGTATATAGTCACTCTACAGCCAAGGCTGGTTTTAGCACTGCGACAATTTCGACTGAGAAATTGGCGACGAGTAGCCCATGGATTAGAACAAGTTGAATGGAGACGACTGCTTAAAAAGCATGAGGCACTCCGGCTCTATGCTGACAGCAGTGAGGTATTTCAGGGTTTTCCCTTTGGAAGAACTACATAATTGAGTTATTATTTGTCATGAGTTCATGAGTTATTAATCATGAATTTAAGTTTCACCTTGCTTTAAACGTTTTACCAGCGATTCAGGCTTCTTGAGTTGTTATTTGATGATGAAAAAAAATACCGAAAATACCGGTTTTTGGTCTTGGAAAAACCGGTAATTCGGTATTGGAAAATAGCCCGGTAATACCGGTAAAACCGGTTTCGGTAAAACCGGTATAGCATCCCTATTCAGGTGTATAATAGACTGGTTTAGTAGTACAAGATGAATTTGTCTACTATTGAAAAATCATTTTTTCAATCAATGAGGAGTTTTAAAACGGAAATAAGCAGTTAAAGTGACTAATAACTGTGAGTGACCCATAATTGCGGAACGACTGTACGAAGTGATTGATAAAATTGTTACTCATAAGTAGCACTAATAATTTGATCAATCATTGGCTGATATTAAACGCTAATCAGCAGCTAGAGCTAAAATGACCCACAATTGTGTGTGACCCATGTTTGTGGACTGACTGTACATGTAGTAATTTCATTATACATGGATAAACCCCGTTTTCTTTTGCCTAGGATGTTGTGCTTGATTGTATATGATTGATTGTGTCAATTTCGTCCCTTTTGCCTTTGTTTTTCCGTATTTGGTCGGTGTTAAGGTGAAATTAGCAGTCATCGATTCTGCCAATTTCGAAAACAGTTTTTTTGTTTAAAACAAAAATTCTGTACATGAAAATATATTCGATGTGTTCATATTTGCAAGAAGAATGCAGTATTTACATTTTTACAAATAGAACCCCGCTTTTAAGCCCAAAAACTGCTTCCGAAATTGAACTTTCCAACGAAAAGTCAATGACTGCTAGTTTCCCGTTAAGTCAGACCGAACCAAGTGACAATACTCTGATTTCAAGAAAAACGCGTTCAAGGTTTGCTGCTCTGTATGGTTTATAGCTATCAATCGTACGAAATCAACTCTTAACTTTGGCTGATTGCAACTTTTAAATAGTCTGATTAGCGTGAAATGTAGCTTAGAAAATTCTTGATCGTTTGCTGTCATTAACCCATTTATTCAAATTTTGCGACTTGGTCTGGTCTGATTGAGCACCGACCATTTAATCTTTTATTCTTCGTCGTTTGATTTTGTCATTTAATTTTGTCAAATGTACTCCGTTACCTTCTACTGTCTGTCTTTTTTTTCAATTTGAATAAAGCCACTTTAATATTTTCGTTTCTATCGAAATTTTCTAATTCACTAATTCTAATTTCTAATTCATTATTGCTGGTGGGATATAAATTTATCAAACACAAGGTATTTGTCACAAGGCAAGACAATTGCTTTCGTTGTATGAGAAGCTTTATAAAGAAAAAAATGAATTTTACGATTCAATTATATTGTACTAATAGTTGCGCTAATGTTCCCTTTATTCAGTTTGGTGGTCCTTTAATTGTGTTATTCCATAGGTATACATCGCTAGGTTGCTAGGTGAAAAAACATTGTGGCGTAACTATAGAAATGAGCGCTTATAGTTGTGCGCTTTAACTGCGCCTATAGTTGTGTTAGATTTTAGAAAATCGGAATTTTAGCAAATAATGCTTTAATTTTAAATGATGTGGTCAAACTACCAATACTCCTAAGAACTTGTTTTATATAATGAACGTAATCGTTTTATTTAAATTGCTACGGTGCCGAAAATATGTATTAATAATGAATAGAGGCGCAACTATTGGTACTACCACAACTATTGGATCAACTACCCTAATCACTCTTCGCATCAGACATTCCTCCACTTTAATAGCCAACAGCCAATGTTATTCGTGACTTCTGCAGGATTGGTCCTCGAAGCCCTCGGCGTGAATGCTAACCACTATACCGGAATTGGCTTTTGGGTTTTGTTGTTGTTGTTTTCAATGTTTCTTAGTCGTTTTTCGTCACTTTTAACATCTGTCTTTCTGGCACCTTTACAACATCTTTTTGTCTTTTTTCTGCGGTTTCTTGTCGTTTTCTACCGTCTTTTGCGGCTTTTTCGGTTTGATGGCGTCGTTATTTCTAGTGTTCTTGGCATTTCTTGTCGCTGTGTTTTTTATTATCTTTTTATTGCCTTTTCTGCATCTATTTATAGTCCTTTTGTCGTTTTGTGTTTGGCATTTTTGGAGTCTTTTCACCGTATTTTTGTCGTCTTTTGTCATTTTTCCTCGTCGTATTTTCGGCTACTTGTCTTCACTTCTTTGTCATACTTCCGTTGTCTTTTCATTATCTGTTCGTCGTCTCTTTGTCGTTCTTTCGACGTCGTTTTTCGAGTCTTTCTCTTAGCCATCCCTTCACAATTTCACGACGTTTTTACCTTTGTTTACGTCTGTTTTTTTTCTAATCTTTTCATCATTTTTCGTCCTGTTTGTTGTCAAGACATCAAAAATGTTGTTATTTTCCTATCTTCTCGTCACCCTTCTGACATATATTCACTAAAAAAAGGAACAGAAGCAAGAAATTAAAAAAGGAAAGACTGGGAAAGCAAAAGAAAAACGGAAATAAACGAAAATGGAAAAGGAATAGAAAAAAGAAAAAAAACAGAAACAGGAAGAGCAAATCCAAAATGAACAGGAAATTAATAGAATGAAAAGAAAAGATAAGAGAAAGGAAAAGAAAAGGAAAAACAAAAGGAAGAGGAAATGAAAAAGAGAATGTGAAAAAGAGAAAAAGAAAAAGGAGATATCGGTCAGCTAAGGAATAACAGAACAGCCAGAAAGGACAGACTCCTGGCAATATTCTACAGAAATGGCAAAGAACTCGTAGCAACGGCAATTCACTGGATAATTTTAAGGATTTGGTAGAAGGAAAAGTTGATTGCTGTATTTACCGCGGCATTACGCTGATCAACGCCGTCTACAAGGTGCTCTCCTAGATTTTTTTCGTCGTCTATCCCCATTAGCAAGAGAATTTGCAGGGCAGTATCAGGCGGGCTCTAAGGGGCCCGTGCTACTACAGACCAAATTTTCATTCTCCGATAAATTCTACAGCAATAACTGGAGTACAACGTGCCCACGCAACGTCGTGGACTTTACGACAGCATACGATACAGTCAAACGCAAGCAGCTGTGGCCGATAATGCACGAGAACGGTTTTCCAGATAAACTGACGCGGCTGATCAAAGCTACCCTGGTGCGACTGTTGCGTGCGCGTTTCGAGAGCACTCTTGAGTTCTTTCGAATCGCGCAGAGGGTTCCTGCAAGGAGATGGACTATCCTGTATGTTATTCAACATCGCTATTCAAGGTGTGATCCGATGAGCGGGTATTGAAACAAGAGGAACGATCTTCAGCAAAACTAACCAACTTCTAGCCTTCTAGGCTAGCAGGATTGTTTTACAAATCAATGCGACCAAAACCAAACATATGGTAGGAAGAAGTTTCACAGAAAACAACCGGACACGTCACAAGGATGCCGGACGACAGTGCAGTGAATCAAGAGCCCCGCTGGTCTCAGAAATTGAGGGGCCCAACGTGCTAGATGGCTCGACCAGGTAGAAGCCGATTTGCGTGTCCTTTTTGAGACGCTCAATAAATTTTCGACGAGTAGCCCAGAACCGAGTACAGTGGAGAGGAATTTTTGATGGATTACCTACGAATAGCCGAAACATAAAAGACCGAAATAACAAATGGTATAATCGTCGAATCACGAATGGTCGAATCACAAATGGCCGAATCATGAATGGCCGAATCACGAATGGCCGAATCACAAAAGGCTGAAGGCTGCACAAACGTTGGGTATATGCTGTCCTTCCTCGCTACCGCTCGTTCGGACTTAACTAAGGGATAATCCCTACTAGTCAGTAGACCTAGGAAAATGCATGCACCTAAATAGAAGTGAGTTCTGCGGGGGGGCCTCCCCCAGTACCCGGCGCTTTTATTAAGTGCAAAGGGTTTCTCAAAATATGTTTTTTTGTTTTATAGTAAATAGCTGTGTTGCTTATTTTGTTTTTTGTTTGATTGTTATTTGTTAACTGTTTGCCATTTCATGTTTTTTTGAATAGTTATGTAGGCATTCCGGGAAAATTCGGCCTTTCGTGATTCGGCCAATCGTGGTTCGCCCTTTTGTGACTGTTGTTGGAATTCGGCCATTTGTGTTTCGGCCATCCGGTACCAGCCCATTTTTGATGCACAAGCCACCCCGCTGCTAGAAGTGAATAAGTAAGAAGATACAACCACAATGCAAGTTTTGGCTGCTTATACTTGTACCTAAATGGTACTAAAAACTTATGAATTAGCATATTCGCAATGTTTATGAAAACGAGCACATCTAATTTACTAATACTAACTAAAATGCAGATAAACATACCTAATACTAATAAAATGCAGATAAACACACCTTGAAGATACATGGAGTGACCTGCGAAATAGAATAAAAAACAACATTATTGTGTGTATTCTGCTTAAAATCAAACATCAAAGGTAAAATTGTAGAAATTTCGTTGTTAAATATATCTAATATTGAATAATAAAATAACGAAATTTTGTTTCCTTTAATACGTTATCAAGAATGAAAATATAATTTTAGAAAACTCATATAGGGCAAAGTTCACAAGTTAAGCTTTCTTTTCTTTTCATTATTATCAACGCACGGTTTGGCGTTTCATCACGTGAAACAGAAAACCATTAAACCGGAAGCTGTCTCCTTAATTCCATCGGCAATCACGAGTTCAAAAGGTAAAATCCCCGTGTAGCGAGCGTCCAGTCGTCCAGTAGCAAGCATTTGAAAAGACACAAAGATCAAGATTGGGTGAAGATGACTTTCGTAAAGTAACCAAAATCCTGCACCATGAAAGGAAACTGATTTCGGTTTCCTTTCGCATTGAAGGAAAGACCGTAGTTTCGCTAAAAAAAAGTCGGTTTCTTGAGCAGTGGCTGTTGCCTCATTTTAGGTAAAATATATGGTTATGTTTAAAAGATGCATTTTTCAGTATTTGTCATAGAATTTTAATATTAAAATTATGACAAATATATCTGTAGCGTGAAACGTTATAGAAGTATTTTAATAATTTTCTCCTAGGTAACCCATGGTCATACTAGACTTGATTTAGAGTTATGCGAAGAAATTATATAAATTTACTGTTAGGTAAATTGAGATAGGCATTTTTTTTCTTCAAGGCAGACCGACAGATTGAAACTGACACCACCAAAAAGATATATCTTTGAATGGTGATGATAAAAAGCTTAGGCGTTGAACGATAAAAATTCCTCATCATAGCAGAGCATTTTCCCGTATATTTCCACCGGCTATATTTAGTCATGTTATGGCACCGTAGCTAGGTAGCATTTTATGAGAAAATTTTTTCTCCGGGTTGGATTATGGGCGATTACGCTGTTCATTAACCTTCAGTCACAAATCATAGGAGGTAAATATAATTAAAGTAAGTACCGGTCCCATCATCCCTGTTAGAGATTTAACCTTCTATTTGAAGTAGTAAAAGGTAAATGACTAAACGGACGTGACGTTGAAAATTGTCTTATTGCAATTGGTTGTCTTCAACAGAATTCACCACCAAAAGATTCGTTTCGAGAGAAACTTCGAATTCAGAAGTTCGAAAAATAAAAAATTAACAAAACTTTCTTTATCGTGCTCTCAATTTATTACGATCCACTTAGATACTATAATTGTTTACTCAAAGTTATTATACCGTGTAAATATGAACTTTCCTGCATGCATAATGTAATTTCTTCCATCCGTCAAACGTACTCAGCTGGACTTTGTAAAACCATTCATCAGAAAGTTATGTGTCGTATCGTATTAGGAAGATAACCACAATTTTCGTTAGCCGACCAGACAACATAAAAATATTTTTCAAAAAATTATGCCATATAGATTATGTCAATAGGTCAAAAGAGCACCTACATATTTAAAATAAAATCTGCATAATACATTCCAATGAATGCGAATGTGCGTATCCTTCGCAGCAGGCAAAATTATTTATTCAGCTTGTCTGCTTTTTTCTTCACATCCCGCCGGCCACCACGTCTAACTTTTTATTATTCAGACCAAAGTACGGCGGGTATGCCGTTACTAAATCTTCAGCCAAAAACCTTCTAACATTTTCGCCATAAAAAACAACCTCCGGTAACGTGGTCGCGAGTTCAGTAAGTGGCTGTTAGCAAACAAAGTTTTGCTTTGCTTACACAGCTCGCAAACCCAAAACGGCGGCTACCAACGACCGTACCGAATTAAATTGGCCAAATTTCTGCTTCGTACGGTGGAAAATTGGTCTTTCAATTCAAGTACGTGTCGGAGAAGAGTTTCGGAAAAGCAACTAATCCAATCTACACATAGCAATTTGCAGGACCAGCAGCCATCGCAAATCAAATCAACGACGGGCAGGCTTTGAATGTCGTATATCTGTGTATCCAATGAGGAGATAATTCAGCGGATTTTATCCTGGGCTCGAGTGCGAGATATGTTAGGCGCCAACTGTCTAGCAGTCTACCAGTATGGTCAATTTAGAGCTATGGCACTTAAGACCCGAAGCGATCAAAATTGAATGCCGAAAGCAGCTGGATGGCGACAGAAATTCGTATATACAATCCATGGGTTTGAAACGCTCGAGTGACTTATTTTGATGGGTGAAAAAGCTACAGAATGCTTCCGGAAAAGCCTGAAAATGGCAAATTTTATTATGTTTATGGTGATATTATATGTAAGTATCAGGTAAAAACAGCGGAAACATCCATTGAGGCGATAACCGGTAATTGAACTCTACAACATACCTTTTTCAACTCTTGCTAATTTATGCTGTTTCAGAACATTTCATTCCATTATCCACGTGGCAAAAATAATACAAAATGTCAGCGATATGCCAATTCCGGCGTCCGCTTCCCGATTATATCGTACATAAATTGCAAAATATTACGACCTCATTTATTGCGACCATATAAAAACAATTATCGGTCGTGTTAAAGCCGTTTTTCGTTCATGTGTCACTGACGCACATGTTTCATCGTCGGCCCTCTTTTTTTTGTCGGCTGACAAATTCAGAAGAGCGCTACGCTAGTCAGTCGTCGAAAGATAGTATACATAAACCCACCGCGAAAAAAATCAATGATCACACTTTTTTTGTGCTATTATTGGCTACTACATTGTACGCCCAGCCAGCACCGTTCCGTTATCGTTTCAATATCGTAATTCCTGTCACGATTAGTGTGTGACCGTCCCCCGGGCCAGCACGCGATCGGTCATAAATCACTCCGCAACTAATAACGGCTGGGGACATTTTCGTACGTTTCTTGCTTCCGTTTAACAGCCTTCCGGTGACACATTAATGCTATAAATTGATTCATGTACGATGGTTTGATTTTAGCGGAATGTGCACGGAGGTTTGACACAATCAAAGCGGGAACGGTAGAACACCTGTTGATTAGTCCGAAATTGGTACCGGTTACGTGTCGTAAATCGTTTCCCACACTGACTGGTGGTTTATACGATTAAATCAAACCAATTTGAGGAAAGTTAAATCCAACAGGACAATGAATGTGAATAAGTCATTTTTTGATCGGCTAAAATCCTAAAAGTATTTGCCAATCACGGACCTTTTTGATGCGAAAAGGGCAGATCATTGGTTTCACCAATATAACCATCCATTTGCCTATTCACTGTAATTCTATGGGAAATCATTTTTCACCTCAGGCTAATAAAATGGACATAGTGACACGGCCGCTTTATTCATGCCATCGGTTCATGACCCACATTTTTAATAAATCGTTTATTGACTGAGAATCGATTTGGGTAGAACGTCACATACTACCGTAGTTCAAATCCCGGTTTGGCTTCATTTACAAAATTCTATTATCGTTCCATTTGGTTTCCTTCGATTGGACTATTCGACACTGAACTCCATTAACATAATCCGGTACGAGATGGTAGGTTTTAATCTTACTACTTTACTATTATTTCACAGTTTTGCTTTGCCCAGCTATACAACATACAGATATACCTACAGGATATTCGTGGAAGAAGGAAAAAGATAACCAGACTAGTGACGGCAGCAAATATTGCATTGATAGACTATTGATAATAGTGAAATGTAACCAATTTATTTAAAAAAGTTAAAGTTATACCATCACTATATAACTCCCGAACTTGAAAACTAAAGAAACTTTCATCAAGCAGAAATATTTCATCGAATATGAATGCAGCTTTCACTGAACTTTTTGTATCACAGATATTACATAATTAAGTGCAATAAATGTTCAATTGATTAACTAAGACATGTTCAACCAATGATGTGCTTCGTTGCTGATTGAATATGAACACGCTTTAAAGTTTAAACTTTCAACGTTATCAAACTTTACACTTTTGCTATATTTTGTTTTTTTTTCAGTCTGTGATTCAGTCACTCTTTTGTTTTATTTTGCTTGCTCCTTGTTTTTTTCTTCCTTTTATTTACCTTTCTTTTTATTATTATTTGTTTATTTTTCTTCTTTAACTTAAAATTAATATTTACTCATTTTTCGGATTTGTTTTATCTCTTCATGTTTTACGTCAATAAAGATGAACTGACGTATTCGCTCAGTTTTCCTCAAACGAGCAAAATGTTCCTACTCGCCGTTACGAGTCAGGCTTTGAAAATGTAAACGTAGTTTTCCACGCAAAACTATCAAGTGGTAATCGAGATGGCTTCCAAGCAAGAAGAGCTTCGACGAAAAAATTATGGGCGTGGTCGTGGAAAATCCAAACCAGTTCCACAGGTGGATCGTTAAACAGTTGGGATTCGACCCGTGTCCCGTGTGGTAAAATCGTTCAAGGAGACCCAGACGACTCCGCGGCGAGCGAAGACGACCGATCCCGTGACGGCAAAGATGGTGAGGAATTATTTTAAGCACAATTCGAACCTTTCGATTCTGGAAGTGGCCAAAAATGCCAATTCTTTCGTCTGGTTCGTTCAGCAGACAATGAAGCGGGTTGGACTTCATGTCTTCAAGGTAAGAGAGGCCCCTAACCTAACCGATAAATAGAAATGGTCGAGTCCCGCGCCCTGTACTGTGTGTGGTTGATGTAGCCGAAATGCATCGTAATGGACGACGAGGCGTACAAGCAGATTCCCGGCCTGTTGCAAAAGAGAGAAGTTTTGGAAGATCCGCGGCGAAAAGGCCCAGTTTAAACAGGACGCTAGCACTACCAACAAAATGGGACGGGGCTTTGTAGTGCTGGGCGCCTGATACAATGGAAGGTGATCAACGCAAGGATCTGTTTAATGAGGATAAAGGGCCGTTTCTTCAGCTATAACTTCATCAACGGACTCTGCCCGCACGGAAAAAGGCTCGACGATGAAAAGGCAGCACTCTACGCGCGGCTGGAACAAACATACGATAATTTTTTTTCTATTAAAGTGGAGAAGCGTTTGGTGGGAAGAATGGTAGACTGGATGAAACTGCGAAACTTCGATATGAGGCCAAAAATATATTGCGCAGTTCAATTTCTCTTTTGGTTGGCGCCCGAGTGTTTTGACAATTTCACTATCATCACACGACACCCTATATTAGATAGTCTCACATCTAGTAGCAGAAAAAACAAACATACAAAAAATAATTACCGTCGGCGGGTGGAGCGTATGCGTGTGCGTACTCGTTAAATTGGAATTCCGTTGAGATTATATTTGAAGCGCAACGGTTCATTTTTCCTCGTAAACATAATCATAGAGTTTTGGTTTGGTTGGGTTAAGGAACATGCCATTCACCTCACACCAGTTAGCAAACATATCAAGTTGCTGTTAAAGAAATAATTCGTCGATAGTACTATGGATCCTATTGAATAACTTCAAATAATCCGCAAAGGCGAGTCTTGGACATTTTGTTGAGCGGATTATGTCATTGAAATACAGAGCAAACCCGATTAGACCCAGATAACTGCCCCAGCTAGCACCAACTCGTATATCAATGTACGAAAATTATCGTAAATATCTCCTAACAAATTCGAAATCGTAACTAAAGCTGGATAAAGTGGAACCAAGTTGATTTTCTATCGTATATAATGATATTAATTGATATACATACGATTTTCAGCACAAAATCGTATAGTAGTACGGAGCGACTCGCGCTTAATCGGATATTATCGTATATAAATACTTATATAGTGGTAATGCTCAAAATTATTCGTAATCACGTATATCGCCTCCAAAATAGTACGGATATGCCAATTTTGCGCATCAAATACGATTTATTAGCATGTAGGGTAATTTGGGGGAATTTGGACACCCTAAGCAAATCATCTATTATCCCAAAATCTATGCATCAAAACTCACAAAAGTCGAATCGTATACTGAGATTTACTTGTTTTCTGTTTACCAGCGGAGTTTAACAATTGTATCTAGCTTAGTATTGCTAAAATAGGTTAAAAAAAATGATGATTTTTTGGTATCAAAATTTTGTTTGGGGTGATATGGACACCCACTGGGGTGAAATGGACAATGTGTAAAAAACGGTTGTTTTTAACGAAATAACATACTAAGGCTCATAGCAGATAACTTAGGAACACATATTAACTAGTAATAGTGTTTCGAGCTCAATTCCGTCTATCTGAGTGGAAGAGCAAGTTCATAAGTTATACCAATATCACTTTGGCTCTTTCGTAAGTAAACAAAACCTTACTTCGAAGAATCTAGATCTTATTTAAAGTCTTATTCGACATTTGTCACATGCAAGTGCTCCTGCATTAGTTCCTGGTGGCTCAGAGAGGGTGGTCAAACCTAAAACTGTAGATATAATGACAGTTCGACATATAGATTGGGATAAAATAGTTACGATAACAAAATGAATGTGACATTGCATTTTGCATAACCATAGACATTCAGGGATTAGCCCCGAGTGCCTAAAAAATCACAAAACTTAATATGAATCTGAGTATGAGGGAAAATGACCAGAGAAATATTTCGTTCAGATAGTTCTCAAACACATCGAAACCCGATTATTAAAATCCCTGACTTTTGTTGCGAATGTTCCCTTTGGCGATTGGCGGAATTGCAAATACTCTCAAATGCTCAAAACCCATTCTTGATTGTCTATAATGATCTTTTCGGTGGATTCCTGGTGGATCTTTTTTGTACCTTTACGGTATCTAGAATTAATGAGACCGAAGAAATGGTTTAAAATCAACTGACCATTTCATCCCAAAAAAATTGTCCATTTCTCCCCACACAGCATACAACAATATAAGTTTAAAAAATTGGATTTATTTTCATACAATCTAGCTATAATTTTCTATCAAACAGTTTCTCTTATGTAGCCAAACAGAACTGCACAGCACAATAATTTCAAAAATTTGTTAAATCGCTGGAAAAACCTTAAAACCTAGAGCATCAAAATTACATTTGGTGTCGTTTTAGGCAGTTGTTTTGTTTACATTTACATTTGGCAACACCTGTCAAAGTTAATCCAAATTTTTTTACGTTAATAATGGTGTAAGAGGATAAGGAAGAAGTTGAGAATAATGTGAGTGCAGAGAAACTGCTACTTTCCGAGATAAAGCACCTGTCCATTTTACCCCAGGTGTCCAAATCACCCCAAACGACCCTATATCTGTACGTAATGCTAATTTTTTATCTTTTTTATACATTTGAAAATGCTAGCTGGGGCCTTCGCCTTGCGCAATCCAGGAAGTAAAAACCCGACTCAATCCACCTAGTTGCGAAAGGAACCTTTGTTATATAATCTTATTTGTCATTTGATATACGCCTTTTTAGTTCAAATAGCAAATCGGCTTGTCTCGATTATTTTTGAGTGGAATGAAGTTTTGCAGATATGTTGGATACCACGCAAGGATTTATTAAACTTTTTTTTTCGCCAAGAGTAACTTTTCAAAAGGACGTATTTAGAAATGAGATTATTTTGTATCACCCTATTAGGAGGATTCACGGTCACCCTAATAGTGTAAGAAAATGCGCTATATTTTATTAATAAACTGCTCTAAAGACACACACGTTAAAAAATTACGCATTCTTACGCTAAAGTAAATTATCGCGATTTTGAGGTTTGGTTCCACTGATTCATATCAGTGAAGTTTTCGTGAATAAATTTTATCAATTATTTTTAAATATCTTTTGACCGGTAAGAGAGCCATGGCTTTCACCAAAGATAACCAGTTCCTAAATTTTGCAGTTGAGTTGAGCATTATAGCTTGAAACTTTACGACGGCGGGGGTAATTTACGCAAGACTAAAAGCGGAGTCTAATAGGATTGGACTAAAAACAAATGCGTCGAAAACCAAACAGATGAAAGGGAAAGGCTCAAAGGAGACAAACGTCTCGTGAGTAAAACAGACGCCATTGTGGTCCCTAGCCTCTTATCTAGCAACTCCTACCCCTACCACCACGTGGTACCAACTGGAATACGAGCAACTTAGCGGAGATCGAGTAACCAACCCCGGTGGAAACTAAGGTCGTATACCAACAGGGGAGGAGGCACAGTGTGTCTCGACACTGTAAGATGGCAGCCCCATCACGAGGCTCAGTAGCGTAGGCCTGGGTACGGCTACCTACCTATGCCCTAAAAGCTATAAAGAGTCAAGAAAATCTAACTCGGAGCATTCGGCATGGACCAAGGCGACGAAATAAGGATATGGAATGAAGACTTGGTACCTGGAACTGCAGATCGCTAAATTTCGTTGGCGGCGACAGGGTGCTGCTCGATCAGCTAGAACCCCGAAAGTTTGGCATCGCGGCACTGCAGGAGATCTGTCGCAAGGGCGAGAAGGTGTGGAGGATCCGTGGCGGCAGAGCCCGATTTTTCCAGAGTGATTGAGCGACCAACGAGCTGGGAACGGGCTTCGTGGTGTTGGGGAAAAATGCAAGATCGCGTAATGGATTGGAAAGCGATCAACGAGAGGATGTGCGTGTTGAGGATAAAAGGCCGTTTCTTCAACTACACCATCAGTAACGTGCATTGTCCACACGAAAATAGACCCGACGACGAGAAGGAAGGTTTCTATGCGCAGCTGGAGGCAACGTACGACAGCTGCTCACCACGGGACATCAAGATCGTCATCGGGGATATGAACGCCCAAATCGGCAGGGAAGCAATGTATAGAACGGTGATCGGGCCCCATAGCCTGCACACCGACACGAACGATAACGGCCAGCGATGCATCAATTTTGCGGCTTCCCGAGGCTTGGTGATCAAAAGCACCTTCTTTCCTCACAAAGATATCCACAAGGTCACCTGGAGATCACCTGACCAACGAACCTCGAACCAAATCGACCATATTCTCATCGAGGGCCGGTTTTTCTCGAACATCACCAACGTACGCTCCCTACGGAGTGCGGACATTGACTCGGACCACTACCTAGTAGCAGTACATGTGCGCTCAAAACTATCGACGGTTTATACCTCACGACAAAGTCGTCATCCTCGGCTAAACATTCGGCAACTAGACAACCCGCGAACTGCCGAAAACTACGCGCGCGTACTGGATGAAGCTCTGCCTTCCTCTGTGGAGCTAGATGCTTCGAACCTCAAAAACGGATGGAGTAGGATACGCTCGCCCGTCAACGAGGCCGCAACCGCGGTGCTAGGTGTGGGAACCTCGAGTGCACGAAATGATTGGTTTGACGGGGAATTCCAAGAAGCGATAGAGAGGAAAAAAAGAGCTTGGGAAAACTATCTGAGCATATCCACGAGAGAGAATTTGGCCAAGTATCGACGAGCGAGGAATGAGTTGACCACTATCCTGAGAAGAAAAAGCGCCAGAAGGAGGACAGAGATCGTGAGGAGCTTGAACAACTATTCCGGGCTAATGATACCTGCAAGTTTTACGAGAAGGTGAACTAAACTCGCAAGGCCCACACACCTAATCCTGACATGTGTAGGGACGAGGGAGAGGATCTAATCACAAACGAGCGCGAGGTGGTCGACAGGTGGAAGCAGTTCTTCGATAAACACCTTAGCGGCGATATAGTAGCAGGAGACGCAATGGAAGTTAACCTCGGAGTACCTACAAACGACAACAGCGCACCGGCTCCCGATCTCGAAGAGATCAGACGAGAAATCGGTCTGCAGAAGAATAATAGAGCCGCCGGGAAGGACCGACTCCCGGCAGAACTCTTCAAAAATGGCCAAGAACCGCTAGTAACGGCACTTCACTGGCTGATTTCAAGGATTTGGGAAGAAGAGAAACTACCGGAGGAGTGGATGGAAGGCGTAGTCTGTCCCATCTACAAAAAGGGCAACCGGCTAGACTGCTGTAACTACCGCGGAATTACGCTGGTCAACGCCGCCTACAAGGTGCTCTTCCAGATTTTGTTGTCTATCCCCAAGAGCAAGAGAATTCGTAGGGCAGTATCAGGCGGGCTTTATGAGGGAGGGCCTGAGCTACTACGGATCAAATTTTTACTCTCCTCCAGAAATGTCGAGAGTACAACGTGCCCACGCATCATATTTTCGTGGATTTCAGGGCAGCATATGATACAGTTGAACGAGAACAGCTATGGCAGATAATGCACAAGTACGGGTTTCCGGACAAACTGACGCGGCTGATCAAAGCTACTCTGGAGCGAGTGATGTGCTACGTGCACGTTTCGGGGACACTTTCGAGTGCTTTCGAATCGCGCAGAGGGTTGCGGCAAGGGGATGGATTGTCCTGTATGTTATTCAATATCGCTATTGAAGGTGTGATCCGGCGAGCGGGCATTGAAACGAGAGGAACTATCTTCAGCAAGAGTAGCTAACTCCTAACCTTCGCAGGCGATCTCGACATCATTACTACAACCCTTGGGACGGCGAAGGTAACCTACGCCAGACTAAAACGGAGGCTAGGAGAATAGGGTTCCAAATCAATGCGCCGAAAACGTGGACTGCGTGGTAAGAAGAGGCTCCAGAGAAAGTAACTTTCTCGTGTTTCGGACTATTTTTAGCGGAGTACAAACGGAAAGCGGAGAATGGCGGAGGCGTATAAATCACGAGCTACAGACACTGCTTGGAGAGATTCCCATCGTACTACTGACGAAAGTTGGCAGATTACGGTGGGCTGGCAACGTCGCAAGGATGCCGGACGACTGTGCAGTGAAATCAGTTCTCTTCAAGAACCCCACCGACACCAGGAATAGAGGGGCCCAACGTGCTAGATGGCTCGATCAGGTTGAAGCCGACTTGCGTGTGTCGAGACGCGCAACGAATTGGAGACGAGTAGCCCAGGACCGAGTACAATGGATAGGAATTCTTGAAACACCAAGAGCCACCCTGGCTCTCGGCTGCTAAAGTAAGTAATTAAATAAATTTTGTCACAAAAATCTCCATAATCTTATATATTGTTTATTGGTTAGGACTGAAATATTGATGTTGCCTTAGAAAATAATCACAGTGCAGCAAATAAAAGTTAGGTACCTTCAAAACTGAAACAGTTTCGTCGGACTGGTCCATTGATCTTCTTTTTTACTGGATACCGTATTAAAGCTGAAAAATACTGTAAGTGCAACCAATTGGCAATACGAATAAAAATTACACAGTAGAAATATAAAGCCAAAAGAAACTTCTCCGTCTTACTTTTTGGTATTTATAGAGCCAACTGAACTTTGTGAACAGCCATAACACGCAGAAGTAAGAAAAACTCAATTTCCTCATCCTGTCTGCTAAATGATTTATGATAATTATTCTTCTTCTACTTTCGTCGGTCAACCAGCTCTCTAGAAGGCTGACCTGTGGGGATCAGATAAAATTTTAGAAACACTTTAGTTCAAAAAAACGCGTAGTTGTTGCAAGCCATGTTTCTCTTCTATTCCTGTCGCACCCGGAATCCCGTTGGTTGGCGGGTGCCTATTAGAATCTTGATGTACACTTAACGAACCGGAAGCGGAATATTTCGTTTCTTTTGTGTGCTTTCAGCAATCATTTTCACTGTTTGCGGATGTGTTTTTAGCTCACGCTTCCCGCCAGTCGCAGTCGTCGCCAGAAAGATGGCCGGAATTAAAATGACAAACCGTCGTTGTTGAACCGCAGGAGGCTGGCTGGTGATTTGTACGAAAAGCTTTATCAGAATACGATTCATTTAGTGTGAAATGTAGCGTAATAATTCATAAGTAACAGATTTCTTGAGGAGGAATCTTTATTGCCCGCTAGGTAACAAGTAGTGTTCGACATCGGAACGAAAATTGAAGTCCGGGTTCCGGTCCGGTCCGGTCCGGTAAAAAATCGGAACGAAATTTTTAGGTCCGATTTCGTTCCGGTCCGATTTAGCTCTGTTCCGGTTCCGGTCCGATTCCGGTCCGGAAGTCCGAAATTGTACGGATGCAAAATTTACCAATTTTTAAAAAATAGGTAAATGTCAAAGGTAAAGCTTTGAATGTGTAGAACCTTCTATAACTTCTAAACGCTAACCGGCCTGAAATGGATCATTTAAAAAAAAAATTAAAAATGCGGCACCATTTACTGGTGCTTGGTAGCTTACCCATCATGGAATGGTGCACTTTCAGACATAAAAGTCAGGTTTTAATTAAAAAATTGTCTTTCAACCGTCAGTTTATGCTCTTTTTAATGAAAATTAATTTAAATTCGCGATTTTTTATTTTCCCCAGAAACTTTAAATCAAATTTTCCAGTTTTCTCGGACATCACTTGCTTCAAAAGTTTATAGCTCTTGAACAATTTGTTTTATGAAACGGCGAACAAAATCTCAGCCATTTAGCAAAGCATATCAGCATATTTCTCAAAATTTTTCACGGTGGTGGAAAACTCCTGTAGAAAAATAAAATCACTGCAGTGAAATTTTTGACACTAACACTAAGAAAAAAATACAGTGGACTCTTAGAAAAGTTAACTCTTTGAAAAGTTAATTGTTCAGAAAAGTTAAGCGAATATTAGCTCCCATGCAACACTCTAAAAAGTTAATGTTTGCCTTAACTTTTCTGAGAGTTTAAATTTTTTGGTTATCCAAAGCGTTCATTCACACACCTGTGTTTTCCTTCAATCTTTATTTCTCATTTTTGGATTCCTAACGCATTTTCACAGTTTAATACAGAGTCTCATCATAACTGGGATTAAATTAAACTCTTGTAGCGGACAGTTATAGCAACAGTTCAATACGGGCACATACTTATCTTAGGATTTTTGGAAAAGCGCAAACTTAGATTGAATTTTAAATGCAAAAGAAGCAATAGCAAGGACGAAACCGACTATTTTAAATTTACTGAAAGGAACTAAGTATTATTTTATAAAGATATATTTTCGTTTTGTTTTCTTTTTCTCGGGTTATCCAACTGGTCGCTTAATCTCTATACCTATAAAAATGGATTTCTGTCTGTCGGTATGTTCCTTACAGAATCGAAAACTACTGAACCGTTCGGCTTGAAAATTTACATGTAGGGGTTTTTGGGGCCGAGGAAGGTTCTTATGATGGTTAGAGACCCTTCCCCTCACTAACAGGGAGGGCTCCCATACAAATGATACACAAATTTCTGCATAACTCAAGAACTAATCAAGCAAACGGAACCAAATTCGGCATGTGAAGGTTTTGGGAGCATGAGCATGAGCATGAACGACCACACACATCGTAGTTGCACCTTCGTGATTGATCTGAGCTAATGAAGTTGCACAGGGAACCACACAGATAGCATTTCGGGAAAGTTGACTATCGTCAATGTGTAACAATTCAGTAGCAGTAGCAGTAGTATAAAGTTGTATATAGATCAATAACGGCGCCGGCCACGTCCTTGTGATCGTTAGGAAAGGAAAGGATTGTTAGTTCAACATTCGCTGTTATGAGTCCGAGTTTACCTCTGCATCTCCACGAATGTCACGGGAAGAAGGATTGTGTTAGTATGAGTATGATCAGATCTGGATTCACTGTGGTAAGTGATGCGATCAGGCGATTTATTAAAAGTACTTCAAACAGCAAATAGAAACGAAACCCATGGCTTCCGGCCACTGGTAAAATAATCCGCGTAACGGCATGTGAAGGTTTTGGGAGGCAAGATTTTTTTTCTATGGTGAATTAGGACTCCTCCCCACTTTAGGAGGGGAATTAGGGCCCCTCCCCACTTCTCCTACACAAATGAAATATAAATTTCCTTTTAACTCGAGAACTAATTTGCAAATGGAACCAAAGTTGGCATGTGAAGGTTTTTGGAGGCAAGAATTTTTTTATATGATGAATTAGGACCCCTTCCCACTTTAGGAGGAGGCTCCTATACAAATGTAATACATATTTCCTCATAACTCGAGAACTGATCAGGCAAATGAAACAAACTTTGGCATATGGGTATTTTTGGAGATAAGAGTTTTTTATGGTGCATTGAAACCCTTCCTTTCTTTAGGAGGGGAATTATGACCCCTCCCCTCTTTAGGAGGGGGGGCTCCCATGCAAAGGAAATACAAATTTCCTCATAACTCAAGAACTAATCAAGTAAATGGAACCAAATTTGGCATGTGGTGGATTTTGCAGGCAGGATTTTTTTATGATGGTTTGAGACCCCTCGCCCCTGTGGTAGGGGAATAAGAACTCTCATACAAACTCAGCTAATCGAACTCGAGAAATTTTAGACTCTTCCTTAAAACATAACAGACAATAACAAGACCACCAAAAACTTTCTGCAGCCGCCCGCAGAAATCAGCTATATGCCCAGGTTTATTTGTTTTCCTAGGTCTACTGACCTCTATTACTTTCCTTCAGTTGGGTCCGGACTAGCGACAACGAGTAAGGAGAGGATCACCCCGAGGATCGAAATGGTACTTTTCATGAAAAGGTTTCCCGTGAAATGGTACATTCCGCGTAAGGTTTTTCACGAAATGGTATTCGGCAAAATGTTATACAATCACGGCGAATATTTAAGTGCTATCCGCTTTATTTTATCTGGCTAAGTAACAGGGGGATTGTTTTCTACTTTATTGTGAGGAAAAATTGAAAATTTGTAAATTAAATGTAAATGTAAATAGTGACGTTACTGCCAAAATGAGTTATCTTAGGTTGAGCTCCTCAGAAGCTTGCTAAACTCGAGATTGTGACAGATTCACGATTTATGTACAACACATTTTAATTTGTGGCAATACGAAGTTTGCCGGGTCAGCTAGTAGCGTTTAAAACTCTGCGCTGGGTCCATTTGTAATGTTAACGAAGTGTCAGGGAGACCTCAAACATCAGTTCTACTTGACGTGACAGGCAATGTCGCCCACTAAAACACAGGTAGAACCCCAAGCATAGTCGTCACGCCTATGCCCGCAGGCGGAGGCGTTCCGGCCCTGCGCGGACTCCACGAACTGACTCTAAGTTCTCTCTGCCAAAGGCCGGAATGCCATACTTTAAATATAATGATGATGATGATGATGATGATGAGAAGAAAAATGATAGATCGAATTTGTTAATGTGCTTTGGACTTTTTGTACTACTTGAGTTAGACTAATCTCATGTTTTTAGTCTTGACCTTGAAATGCGGTCATACTTGAGTTGTAAAATGTAGTATAGTGAAGAAGTGGAGGATTCGTCAGCCCCGTCTGACACCGATTCTCAACCGCGCGCCCGCTTTCAATTTTCTAACTCAAACAACCACAAATGATCTAATAGGAAAGACAAATTTCGGAGCATTAGCGGTTATCAACTTATCAGGGCAAATTGAATCTTTCATTCCCCCAGCATTTATGCACTGTCCCAAGATACAAAGTAAATTGAGCGCAGCACAACCCGGACGTTCGCGGTAGTCGAGAGGAGTTGGAGCTTATAAAGCTTTATAGAGACGCACTCGTCTTCCAACCCTCGAGAACAAAGAGCTAATGCAGTAAAGCTGTGGGCTTAAACGTCTCTCTAAGACTCAACCCCTCCCCATCGACAGACCCCGCGGCCGACCACAGAGCACAGGACAGCCACGAGACCAGTGCGAAAATCCAGCAGCATCGCCCAGCCGAGACTCGAACACACGACACGAATTGACCTAATTTTCCCACCTAAGTACTTCTATTATTATACCAGTAATCATTGTAGAGTTGTCCTTCAGCATTCAACCGGATCTGGTAACCCGCTTACATCCCCTTACTAACCCTAAGTCCCCGATCGACCTAATCAATCCAACATTTTGCGGAGATATTTGTGACAGCTGTGATAAATAGAGATGAATCCCAGAAACATTCATCTATTTATTATCAGAGATTCCCATACTGGACACATTTGGTAAATTTTTACCCCGAGTCCCACTTGAAATTACAAAAGTATTTTGAACTATACCCACATTCAGAAGTAAACGTGACCGCTGCTCATTCACTGATTAGTTAAAAAGCCCTACACCACGACAAGGTTCAGTTTTATCGTGGGGAAGCATTATTTCATAAAGATCTTGCTACATATTTCTTTGCGTTACAACTTCCAGATACCTAAAAATAAGTATCCTGCATCCGAGAATATATTTTTCGATTTTGTGTTTATCATTTTCACTGACTCTTAGGACTACTCAGAAAAGGTAATATTTCGAAAAAGCTAGCCGACCCATTCATTAACTTTTCCGAAAGTCCACTGTATTTGAAAATTTCTTATGACTTAGATCATGGGTTTTCCAACATTTCCTTAAAATTTTGCACCGTCATAGAAAATCATGTGGAAAACTTGTTCTAACTAATATTTTTCCTGGATTGCTGAGAAAATTTTATTACATTTTCATAAAAAAATTGTTCTGCAATGCTTGATTTTAAAACTATAAACTTTCGAAATAAGCGATGTTCGAAAAAATCGAAAAATTTCTAGTGGAGTTTTCTGGGAAAATAGGATAACATATTGTTTTCATTAAAAAGTTAACATCCTATACTCGTAAGCAAAATTTCATGAAAATCTGAGCCTCTTCGGCCCAAACCTATACGATAATTTTGAAAAATCTGATGAAACTTTTGAGTTATCTTTCATATTGGACCATAAGCGTGAATATCGGTTACCTATGGCATTACCGAGAAGATGAAGTGCCATAATTACATAACTTTTAAAATTAGTTCTTTGAAATTAAATTTTGAGGGATCATAAGGCACGAGCGCACGAGCCGATGCTGCGAAACGTTCGGTTTTAAGACCCACAGATATTTGCTAATTTTTAAAAAATAAATCGATTAGTTGGACTTGTTTTGGAGCCTTAAACAGAAAGTGTATTACTGCTAGCGAAATTATTGTCTTTTCTCAATACTGAGGAAGTTAAAGGAAATTAGTTTTAAACATATAAAGTAAGTCCTAGTCATCGTTTCCACTGCGGTCAGTTTTACGATCAAAAGTGCTCCGGACTTTTCCGGACTTTCAACGGAAGACCTGGTCCGGTCCGGTTCCGGAACGCTTCGTTCCGGTTCCGGTCCGATAAAAAATCGGACTCTAAAATTTCGTTCCGATCGGACTTCGGACCGGACATCGGACCGGACTTTCCGGACTTTACCCGGTCCGATGTCGATCACTAGTAACAAGTCACACAGATTGGAATTCGTTGCAAGCTAAAGATTAGGTTTGATAAATGTGGGATTGGTTCTTTCAGGTGACAGTTTGAAATAAAATACCGCTATGCCTCTATGCATATTTGTTTTATTATTTCGCGCATTAAAATCTGAAGACAAGCTCTTTGCTCTCACGGTTATGATGCAGTTACCACAACAATCATGGAACCAGGTTTTTATAACTACCATAATCATCGTCACCAGCATCGTCGACGCCGCGCCGGTCGCCATCTGCAATCAGTGTGATGATGGTGTAGTTAATCGTATAAAGTGCTTGAAATGTGCTTTCATGCAGTCTTGCCTCTTGGGTGGCGCCAGAATGATACCTTGAACTTTCAGCGGGTTGTGTTGCAGGAAAGTTCTAACCCGTGCATTGTATCGCTGCGTGACGCAGTGTAGTCGGCGCGGCAAAGCAAAGCAGAGATGGAAGAATATAATTTGATATCATAGTCTATTAATAAACAAAGCAGACCGTACTGTGGCTGACAGGTAAAAGCGCACCCTTGCACCCCGACGACGGCACGATGTCAGGAGGAGAATTGGCAGGGACTAATTTACGTGCATTTAATGACAATGCACTGATATTATTAACACCAGACGACCCATAATGGCTTTTGGGTAAAATTGTTGTGCTTTTTGCTTTGGGTGTGTAGCGTTTAATTCTTCGCTTGTAGAAACTAATAAACGAGGGAACAGATAGTATATGAGGTACACGTGGAGTAATATCAAACCTTCTGATTAAATTACCATCATGCAATGGGTAGTAGGTAAGTGAATATCTTTATAATCGTAGTTAGTTGGGCGTACAAAACAGTTGCAAGTTTTCAGTTAGAAACCCCAGCAAACAATTTAATTTGTTTCAATTGAAGTATTAAAACGTATTCACTCAAACGTTGTAGACTTCCGACTAGAATCAGAGATTTCACCACCAACAACATACATGCATCACATATAGAATAAGTTGCACGTAATGTAATCACATCATGTACGAGAAGTTTTTCACCACGAAAGTGCTCGAAAACTAATTGCAAAACTTTTACTACGTGCACCTGCTGGCGCTGCTGATGCGCAACAGGAGTTTGGACTAGATCGCACAGAAGCTCAATGGATTGTAGCAAAAGCGTTAAGCTTTTCTACGGTGTTTGTTTAGTTACACTTTTCAATCACGGGATAGGGATTTTAATAGGAGCATAATCCTGTTTGCCCTGATTATTTTTCTACCTTGTACGTTCCATAGAAAAATATACGTATCACTAGCGGAAATATTACCGTGGAATTTACCGGTGTACCATGTAATACTACATTTTTGAAGTTTTTTCATCACATTTTATCAATTTTACTAAACTCTATTTCGCATGAAGCTTCAGACTATGAGTCGAATTGCTTTTGGCGGAAGGTAGGACCACTGCGACTATTATTTTGATCTGTTGTGGTGTGTCGCAATGAGTTATTTATTAGGCTGATTAATATAATTAATACAAGTCCGCTGTTTTACATTTAATCAAAGTAAATTAGGCCATTTCAAATTATTTTTAAAGTTTTTGTCCCGCCCTTCAAAATTGGCTCTAAAAAGGGGGGGGGGGGGGCAAAAAAAGTTTGTTAAACTTGAGTAGAAATGTTGTGTATATAATCTATTATTTGTGGGTTTTACAGCCTAGAGAACTCGAAAAAAGAGTTTACGAAGTGTTAACGCTTCTAGCACGAAACAAAAGTGGAAATAATGTAATTTCCGAAAATCGACAACAATTTTCTTTTCGATTTTGACGCTATTTTGGAAGGTTTTTGCATGAAAAATAATAACTTGTATATGAAAAGCAAGAATAGATTCGGGTTTCACGATTAAACTTCACGTAAAAATTCCTAAAAATCTTAATTTTTTTGCGTGTTTGAAAGAATCTCTTTGTTTTATCCCTCCCCTTCAGCTGCCCAGCAACCGAAGGACAAAAACTAAAAAATATTTGTAATGGACTTTATTGCGTAAAAATAGTTTCAGTTTAAATTTCAATTTCAAGTTCAGTTATAAATGAAATTTCAGTTAAGTTAGGTTTCAAACAGATTTGAGCTCAATTTCAAGTTAAAATTCTATTCATACCCAATTTCGAAACCGATTTCTAATCCATTTTTGAGTCTCCAAAAACAATTTCAAGTGCAATTACCATTACCCATTACCAAATCTAATTTGGTGTTCTCCAGAAAAAGAGACAAAAAAGGATAAATGAGACAGAAGGAGAAAAAACGGAAAAAAGCACGAAGCAAAAGAAAAAATAAGCAATAAAGAAGAAAGTAGATAGAAAAAAGGGAGAACGGAAGAGAGAGAAAAAAACTAAAAAGAACACGAAAAAAAACAAGAAAGAAATTGAGGACAAAAATGTACGAGAAAAGTAAAAAAAGAAAAAGAGTAAATACGGGAGCAGAGTAATGAAGAAACGAGAACAGAAAATGAGAAAAAACATGACAGAAAAAAACAATGAAAACGGAAGACAAAAGAAAAAAAATACGAGAACCAGGTAAAAGAAAAGAGACAAAACGGGAAAGAAAATAACAAAAAACGAGACAGGAAATGAGGGAGAACGGATCTAAAAACGAGAAAACGGCGTAAAAAACGTGAAACACGGGACGCGATAGAAAAAAGAAAAGCAGGACTAAAAAGAGCGGAAACGGAACCGGAAAAGAAAAGGAACGAAACTTAAAACGGTGGTAAACCAAAACAGAGGACAAGGAAATAGGTGGCAAAAAAATCAGAGGGAGTAAAGGAGGACAAACGTTTATGCGTTACGCGTTTCAGCCTACTGTGTTTATTTCATCCATCTTCGAACGCCTATCGGAAGTAGAATTACAAATTTTATAAAAATAGTCACCACGAGCAAAATATTTCAAGGTTTAGCAGCAACCAAACAACGGGAATATAAGAATATAGAAGGAAAAGTTGGGATAAAAAAAAAAAGAAAAATGGAATAGAAAAAAGAGCTTCTGGAAAAATGGGACAGAACAAAAAGCCAAAGAACAGCCAAAGAAAAAATCAAACGAGAGAGATAAATACGACAAATAAGAAACAAAAGGGGAACCCTGCATATCAAAGGGAAAAAGGAAGCCAATAACAGAGTAAACGTGACAGAAATAATGAAGAAAAAACAGGATATCAAAAAGACGAAAAACGAGAAGGAAGGGGAATAAAAAGAAGTACGAAACTAAAAAAGAAAAAATGTCGAAAAAGACGAAAAACGGGAAAGAAAATAACAAAACAACAGAGTGGAAAATAAGACTGAATTTAATAAAAATGGGACAGAAAAAGGGAAAAAGATGGAACGATTGAACAGCAAACATCAAACAGAACCAAACAGTTTCTTATGAAAATATTAGTTCATGTTTGCTAGCATATTCACAACAATATTATTCGGATCGAGAGGTCCGTCTGTCTCCTGCTGTTTTCCAGGGTAAAAACGAAAATAAATACAGAGGGGAAACAAAAAGCAAGGAGTACGAAAGAAAGCATAGGATAACCAACGTATTTTGAACCTCATCAGCAGCTGTACATAATTTGGAGACGTACAGCAAAATCAAATGGAAGTGTCCAAATTATTATGACAAATATAAAAAAGCAAAAACGTGAGAAAGCAAAAGTGTAAAAACTGGAGCGGGAAACAAATTAAAAACGAAAGAAAAAACGTGAACGAAACTTTTGATAGAATGAGAGAAAAAACAGTACTTGACAAACGAAACAGAGAAAACGAAGCAGCAAAGAAGAAATTAGACAGAAAAAAAATCAGAGGGGTTGTGTACAAGACACGACCGCATATGTAGGTGACGCAGGACTACGTAAATCTCTTTGTAGTGATGGTAGCATGTATCCATGCATGTAATCATTCGATTCATCATGTATACATGCTATATGCAGGATATATACCCAAGTAGCACTTGTAACTTATTATAAAAATAAAAAAATAAAAAAGGTTGCACAACAGTTACATTTAGGACACTTGTAACGAGCTAGGTTACATAAAATTAAAAATAGTTAATTTTTAGTTATGTGGTGTCAAAAATCTCAAAAAGTTATTAAATAGTTACCAAATGACCAAAT